>NC_089220.1:78560858-78795902 GCF_963924675.1 Phocoena phocoena
TCATTTATTCCTCACAGCATTCAGAGGTTGTCTTTTGTTATTACCTCTATTTTACAGTTGAATAAATTGAGGCTTACAGAAGTTAAATACCCAGGCTTTCTGAACTGGGTGAAAATTTGGGCTCTACCGAATTTCAGAAACATTCTGGGATAACAAATTGAATTATCCTGCTGTTCTGTGATTATTGGCTCTTAGCAGTGCCACAACTTTAGGAATCAATATAGTGTATGAATTCTATAAATATGCCTCTTAATAATAAGTTAATAAAACAGAGATATTCTCATTGCCTCCCCATCAAAGTTTCAGGGAAAAAATGAGAATATTAGATGCAGTAGGATAGAAAAGATGTGCTCCATTTGCTCTGCAATGATAATCTTTTACAAAAGAGGATTTTTATTAATTCTTTGCCTTCTGGGGATATTATAATTTTCTAGAATATAGGAACTGCCTTAAGCACAGTAATTTGCTGAGCTAGACTGAATCTCAAACTGTTTCAAATGAGCTGATAAACAACTGCATAATTAGCCATTATTAGATCAAGTCTGTATGTTACTGATATCCAGATGAACAAACCAATGGATAGGCAAATTGTAGATATAGTTTTAAAAACTAATAGCCTGTGGTATATTTTTACATGCTTTGTAACTTGTCCTTTAAAGAATTAAAAACCACATTTGCCTCTTTTTAGAAAAAGAAATTTAGATTATTCTATCAAATAAATCCTTAGAGACTTAATCATTAAACACGTACTTCCACGTATGAATAATGAAGGATTTGTGTGTTGAATGCAGCTCATGCTTTAAAAATGAATAGGTGGTGGGATTTTTCTTTTCAATTAAAACTTGCCTCAAATCTATTGCTTGCATGGGTAATGCTCTTTCATCCCCCTTTTGAGTTCTGGTTCAATTTCAGAGTACAAAATACATTTGGCCCTGATTATGAAAATAACAGGTTTTGCATGCTCAAACCAGAAAAGGAAAATACAGTTTTTATGATTAAACACACACACCTTATTCACATGGCTAACATCCAGTCCAAAATGTATCCATGTTACAGTTAAGCCTCTCTTTCCTCTCATTTTTCATTTTTCGAGAACTTGAAACTGGATCATAAAATGTTGCTCTGGGCTGGAATTCGTCATGCAGGGTTACAGCCTAGGAGTAAGTAAGGCTTTTTTTTTTTTTTTTTTTTTTTCCCAATATTAAAATCAGCTCAGCAGTTTTGAGGCTCAAATAAAGAGAAAATGCAGAAAGCAAAACTTTCTAAGCTGGTTTAATTAGACATAATTGTAGTTTATGTTGTGAACTCAGGGGACACAAAGCAAAACAGGTAAATGTGTTAAATCACCTTTGAACAGAAAGAACTGCAGCAGCAACTCTCCTGAAGACCTCTAAAACTAGAGAGTTGCTATTTTGTCTTAAATGGTTTAGGCGTCTTCCTGTTTGGAGGGCAGAACAGAATTTCTTGAGGTTCTTTGCAGATCAATGATTCTGTGATTATTTCTATCAGTATTTCATATGCCAGTAATAAACGGTAAGCTGCCAGTTTGAAACTGCAACAGGCATAAGGCCATGTGTGAGCCTAGTTGGAGAATGGATTTGTTGTTAAATTTAAAAAAAGCATTTTGACCTTTGAGGATTTTAACAGCCTCCAAAATTTCTATGCCTTTCTTATGCTTCCTGTTATCAGTGATCCTCAATTTTATGCCAACAAATAGCCTTAGGTAAAATTTTATTGTTGTTGGGTTCAAGTTCTGTTCTTATTACAATGATTATTTATCCATAGTCTGATATATATATATAAAATATATATATCATATATATATATTTTAGTTTCAGCCTTGGATCCCTATTAATGTTCTTATATTTACATTTATTCAACTAGTCCTTTCATTTTGTAAATTGGCATGTATTTTATTTGTGTATTTACATGGTTCTAGAAATAGAACATTTATATCCTTAAAGTCATAAGGCCACCTGAACTACAAAACCAGTGAGGAGTGCCACTTTCTCTTTCTAAAGGTGTGTCAGCTGAACTCAAGTCACAATGAGAAAATAAGACTTTTGGTTCATAAAGTATCAGCATAATTGCTTTGGTGTTTTCAAAGGCATTAGAAAAGTTTTCGACTATTTTAGAATGTTCTGACTTTGTCAGGAACATTTTGCTATTGAGTATTTGATAGGAAATCTTGTCTGTATATTTTATAACTTTTTGTACTTAACTCATAAAAATGACATGAGTAGTCTCCTAAGTCCGAGATACCTCATCAGGATTTTATTAATGAGCCTTTTAAAGACACTCTCTCCCTAAAAAGGAAATTATATTTTGTTCAGAATAAATGGAGCTACACACTTATAGATCTGAGTTGATTTAAGGCTCTAAAGCAAAGAAAATTAAGCAGATTTCAAATTTGGAGTAATATACTATCACAGCCCCAGAATAAGAATATTACATCTAATTTGATTATACTATCACAACATGTAATGCTACACATATTTCCAGGGTGAAGTAAATATTATTCCAGAAATCTGGTTCATTACTGGGCTGCAGTGTAATGCATAACTAAAACAGGTTAGGGAAAAAGTTTCACTAAAATTTATTTTAATTCCTTGCTTTTCCTGCATATTTCATCACTGACATTATTGTATTAGAACAAACCACAGTATTGCTATTAATGAGAGACACAAAACAGCCTGTCTGACATTGGATTCCTATACAGACTTTGAGGTCAAAAACTATTTTTTGCAAATGTATTAACTTTAATGGATATTGAATACTTGAGCTAGGCTTTTGATCTGAAAGGATTCTGAAAAGCCTTTATGATGGGTAATATGTGTATTGTTACATTAAAACACTCAGGAAACCAACTGAAAATATTGGGTTGGCCAAAAAATTTGTTCGGGTTTTTCCGTAACATCTTATGGAAAAACCCAAACAAACTTTTTGGCCAACCCAAATACAACTGACAGTGCTATAATCAAAGAAGGAGAAAAGATCCCTAACCATTTAAGTAATTTATTTCCTTAAAAATGTGGACAGAAAACATTGCAAAATAAACTCTCAAAAGTTAACAGACCACGATCATAACTGTCATTTATTTCTGACTTGTATGAGGAAATAAGTAAAAATTACATGCAAAAGAAAATGTGAACCTAAACTCTGATGAGCAAGTTTCACAGTAGATAATTTTCCAACTTTTGGGTTTCTGCCATCAAAATAGAGTTAATTAGAATCAGAGGCCATGAATCATCAAGAAAAATCAATGGACAGCTTCCAGAGAGAGACAGAGAAGAACACATACGGCTATAGACATCTGGTCTAGAAACAATGGAATGTGTGCAAGATGTTTGCACCAGCAAATAAGGGCTATTAAAGGGTGGATGTGATTTTTGTTTTAATTAGTTTACTAAAATCAGTAGTAGGGATAATTATTATTTAAATTTAAGCTTTGCTACCATTATACTAACTTCATTAGTTCTATTAAAATATTTCTGTTGAAGCATGGAGGTTCCTCAAAAAATTAAACATACAATTACCATTGATCCAGCAATTCCACTTCTGGGTATACACACTAAAGAATGGAAAGCAGAGACTCAAACAGCTATTTGTACACCAATGTTCATTGCAGCATTATGCACAATAACCAAAGGTGAAAACAACTCAAATATTCATCAGTGGATGAATGAATAAACAGAATGTGATATATACATACAATTAAATATTATTTAGCCTTGAAAAGGAATGAAATTCTGATACATGCCACGGTATGGATGAAACTTGAAGATATTATGCTAAGTGAAATAAGCCACACACAAAAGGAGAGAAATTGTATAATTTCACTTATAAGAGGTACCTAGAATGGTTAAATTCAGAGAGACAGAAGGTAGGGTAGTGGTTACCAGGGAGCTGGAGGGAGGGAGGAATGGGGAATTATTGTTTAATGAAATCAGAATTTCAGTTTGGGTTGATGAAAAAGTTTTGAAGATGGATAGTGGTGATGATTGCCCAGCAATAGGAAAGCACTTAATGCCACTGAACTGTACATTTAAAAATGGTAAAATGGTAAATTTTATTTTACCAAAATAAAAAATAAGAAAAAAATATTCACTAACAACAAAAGATCAGATAGAGAAATTAAAGAAACAATCCCATTTGCCATCACATCAAAAAGAATAAAATACTTAGGAATAAACCTACCTAAGGAGGCAAAAGACCTGTAGTCTGAAAACTATAAGAGGCTGATGAAAGAAATCGAAGATGACACAAACAGATGGAAAGATGTACCATGTTCTTGGACTGGAAGAATCAATACTGTCAAAGTGACTATACAACCCAAGGCAATCTACAGATTCAGTGCAATCCCTGTCAAATTACCAATGGCATTTTTCACAGAACTAGACCAAAAAATTTCAAATTGATATGGAAACACAGAAGACCCCAAATAGCTAAAGCAATCCTGAGAAAGAGAAATGGAGCTGGAGGAATTGGGGTCCCTGACTTCAGACTATACTACAAAGCTACAGTCATCAAAACAGTATGATACTGGCCAAAGACAGATTTATAGATCAATGGAACAGGATAGAAAGTCCACAAATAAACCCATGCACTTATGGTCAATTAATTTATGACAATGGAGGCAAGAATATACAATGTAGGAAAGACAGTCTCTTCAATAAGTGGTGCTGGGAAAACTGGACAGCTACATGAAAAAGAATGAAACTAGAACATTCTCTAACACCATACACAAAAATAAAATGGGTTAAAGACCTAAATGTAAGACTGGATACTATAAACTCTTAGAGGAAAACATAGGCAGAACACTCTGACATAAATCTCAGCAATATCTTTTTTTGATTCATCTCCTAGAGTAATAAAAATAAAAACAAATAAAGAAATGGGACCTAATTAAACTCAAAAGCTTTTGCACAGCAAAGGAAACCATAAACAAAATGAAAAGACAACCCACAGAATGGGAGAAAATGTTTGCAAATGATGTGACCGACAGGGGTTAATCTCCAAAATTTAAACAGCTCATGCAGCTCAACATAAAAGAAACAAGCACGCAACCAAAAAATGGGCAGAAGATCTAAATAGACATTTCTCCAAAGAAGACATACAGATCTTCTGTATGAATTGTCTATTTAGATCTTCCAAGAGGCACATGAAAAGATACTCAGCATTGCTAATTATTAGGGAAATGCAAATCAAAACTACAATGAGATATCACCTCACACCAGTCAGAATGGCCATCATCAAAAAGTCTATAAACAATAAATGCTGGAGAGGATGTGGAGAAAAGGGAACACTCCTACACTGTTGGTGGGAATGTAAATTGGTACAGCCACTGGAAAACAGTATTCAGGTTCCTTAAAAAACTAAAAATAGAGCCACCACATGATCCAGCAATCCCACTCCTGGGCATATATCTGGAGAAAACCATAGTTCGAAGGATACATGCACCTCAATGTTCATTGCAGCACCGTTTCCAATAGCCAAGACATGGAAGCAACCTAAATGTCCATCAACAGATGAATGGATAAAGAAGATGTGGTACATATATACAATGGAGTATTACTCAGCCATTAACAAGAATGAAATAATGCCATTTGCAGCAACATGGATGGACCTGGAGATTATCATACTAAGTGAAGTAAGACAGAGAAAGATATCATACGATATCACTAATATGCAGAATATAAAAATAAGTATACAAATGAACTTATTTACAAATCAGAAGCAGACTCACAGACTTGGAAAACAAACTTATAGTTGCCAAAGGGGAAAGGTGTGGGGGAGGCATAAATTGGGAGTTTGGGGTTGGCATATACACACTACTATATTTAAAATAGACAACCAACAAAGACCCACTGTTTAGCACAGGGAACTCTGCTCAATATTCTGTAATAACCTAAATGGGAAAAGAATTTGAAAAAGAATACATTTATATGTATAACTGAATCACTTTGCTGTACACCTGAAACTAACAGAACATTGTTAATCAACTATACTCCAATATAAAATAAAAATTTTTAAATTCACATTGAATAACAAAAATTATGTCATATTCAAGCATCTTACACAGTGCGGTAGACCCCTGACATTTACAAAGATATTTGGGGACCTTTGTGAATTCCCAATTTTATATATTATAGGAATGTTTGTTCTGACTTTATTCTGACTTCTGACTTTCTCCCTAGTTACTTTTGCATTGATAGTTCTTTCTGGTACATAGCCTCCTAACACCGAGGAAACAAATTCAACTTTCATTGACCTTTCTTCCCCATGGTATGCAACTATTGCATTGGTTGGGAGATGAAATGGTTTCTCCCTAAAATAATTTTCTTTTGTTCTTTGTAGAAGGTTTTGTGAATTCTTTCATATTACACATCTGATCCAGAAACATTATTTCCCCAAATTACTTTGCTTCCTTTTTATTTCTGTCAACAGCCTTAGCAGTTAGTTTTCTTTTTTGAGTCATTTTCTTCATAAATCTTCATGACAGTTACTGTTGAAAATAAGTAAAAAACAGAGCTGAACAGTAATGAGGTGCTAGATGGTGAGATGAATACTGGACAATCAGGTAGGTCCATTCACTGGTTAAGTGATGCATCTTAAAAGTATCTGTGGGATGAGGGGAAGATGGCGGAAGAGTAAGATGCGGAGATCACCTTCCTCCCCACAGGTACACCAGAAATACATCTACATGTGGAACAACTCCTACAGAACACCTACTGAACGCTGGCAGAAGACCTCAGACCTCCCAAAAGGCAAGAAACTCCCCACGTACCTGGGTAGGGCAAAAGAAAAAAAGAATAAACAGAGACAAAAGAATAGGGATGGGACCTGCACCAGTGGGAGGGAGCTGTGAAGGAGGAAAGGTTTCCACACACTAGGAAGCCACTTCGCCGGAGACTGTGGGTGGCGGAGGGGGGAGAGCTTCGCAGCCGCGGAGGAGAGCACAGCAACGGGTGCGGATGGCAAAGTGGCGAGATTCCCGCACAGAGGATCGGTGCCGACCGGCACTCACCAGCCCGAGAGGCTTGTCTGCTCACCCGCCGGGGTGGGCGGGGCTGCGAGCTGAGGCTCGGGCTTTGGTCGGAGTGCAGGGAGAGGACTGGAGTTGGCGGTGTGAACACAGCCTGAAGGGGTTAGAGCACCACGGCTAGCCGGGAGGGAGTCCGGGGAAAAGTCTGGACCTGCTGAAGAGGCAAGAGACTTTTTCTTCCCTCTTTGTTTCCTGGTGCGCGAGGAGAGGGGATTGAGAGCGCTGCTTAAAGGAGCTCCAGAGATTGAGGTGAGCCGCAGCTAAAACGCGGACCCCAGAGACGGGCATGAGACGCTAAGGCTGCTGCTGCCGCCACCAAGAAGCCTGTGTGTGAGCACAGGTCACTATCCACACTCCCCTTCCGGGGAGCCTGTGCAGCCCACCACTGCCAGGGTCCCGGGATCCAGGGACAACTTCCCCAGGAGAATGCATGGTGAGCCTCAGGCTGGTGCAACGTCACGCTGGCCTCTGCCGCCGCAGGCTCGCCCCACGCTCCGTGCCCCTCCCTCCCCCCGGCCTGAATGAGCCAGAGCCCCCGAGTCAGCTGTTCCTTTAACCCCGTCCTGTCTGAGCGAGAAACAGACACCCTCTGGCGACCTACATGCAGAGGCAGGGCCAAATCCAAAGCCGAGCCCCTGGGAGATGTGAGAACAAAGAAGAGAAAGGGAAGTCTCTCCCAGCAGCCTGAGAAGCAGCGGATTAAAGATCCACAATCAACTTGATGTACCTGCATCTGTGGAATACATGAATAGACAATGAATCATCCCAAATTGAGGGGGTGAACTTCGAGAGCAAGATTTATGATTTTTTCCCCTTTTCCTCTTTTTGTGAGTGTGTATGTTTATGCTTCTGTGTGAGATTTTGTCTGTACAGCTTTGCTTCCACCTTTTGTCCTAAGGTTCTATCCGTCCGTTTTCTTTTTTTAATTTTTTTCTTTAAAACTATTTTAAATTTAATAACTATTATATTTTATTTTACTTTATCTTCTTTCTTTCTTACTTCCTTCCTTCCCTCCCGCCTTCCTTCCTTCTACCATCTCTCCCTCCCTCCCTCCTTTCTTTCTTTCCTACTTTCATTCTTTTCTTCTTTCTTTCTTTCTTCCTTCCTTCTTTCCTTCCTCCCTTCCTATCTTTCTTTCTTTCTTCCTACTTCTACTAATTCTTTCTCTCTACTTTTTCTCCCTTTTATCCTAAGCCGTGTGGATGAAAGGCTCTTGGTGCTGCAGCCAGGAGTCAGTGCTGTGCCTCTGAGGTGGGAGAGCCAACTTCAGGACACTGGTCCACAAGAGACCTCGCAGCTCCACGTAATATCAAACGGTGAAAATCTCCCAGAGATCTCCATCTCAACACCAGCACCCAGCTTCACTCAACGACCAGCAAGCTACAGTGCTGGACATCCTATGCCAAACAACTAGCAAGACAGGAACACAACCCCACCCATTAGCAGAGAGGCTGCCTAAAATCATAATAAGTCCGCAGACACCCCAAAACACATCACCAGACGTGGACCTGCCCACCAGAGAGACATCCACCAGAACACAGGCACTAGTGCCCTCTACCAGGAAGCCTACACAACCCACTGAACTAAACTCAGCCACTGGAGACAGACACCAAAAACAACGGGAACTACGAACCTGCAGCCTGCAAAAAGGAGACCCCAAACACAGTAAGATAAGCAAAATGAGAAGACAGAAAAACACACTGCAGATGAAGGAGCAAGATAAAAACCCACCAGACCTAACAAATGAAGAGGAAATAGGCAGTCTACTTGAAAAAGAATTCAGAATAATGATGGTAAAGATGATCCAAAATCTTGGAAATAGAATAGACAAAATGCAAGAAACATTTAACAAGGACCTAGAAGAATGAAAGATGAAACAAGCAATGATGAACAACGCAATTAATGAAATGAAAAATACTCTAGATGGGATCAGTAGCAGAATAACTGAGGCAGAAGAACGGATAAGTGACCTGGAAGATAAAATAGTGGAAATAACTGCTGCAGAGCAGAATAAAAAAAAAGAATGAAAAGAACTGAGGACAGTCTCAGAGACCTCTGGGACAACATTAAAAGCACCAACATTCGAATTATAGGGGTTCCAGAAGAAGAAGAGAAAAAGAAAGGGACTGAGAAAATATTTGAAGAGATTATAGTTGAAAACTTCCCTAATATGGGAAAGGAAATAGTTAATCAAACCCAGGAAACACAGAGAGTCCCATACAGGATAAATCCAAGAAGAAATACGCCAAGACACATATTAATCAAACTGTCAAAAATTAAATACAAAGAAAGCATATTAAAAGCAGCAAGGGAAAAACAACAAATAACACACAAGGGAATCCCCATAAGGTTAACAGCTGATCTTTCAGCAGAAACTCTGCAAGCCAGAAGGGAGTGGCAGGACATATGTAAACTGATGAAGGAGAAAAACCTGCAACCAAGATTACTCTGCCCAGCAAGGATCTCATTCAGATTTGATGGAGAAATTAAAACCTTTACAGACAAGCAAAAGCTGAGAGAGTTCAGCGCCACCAAACCAGCTTTACAACAAATGCTAAAGGAACTTCTCTAGGCAAGAAACACAAGAGAAGGAAAAGACCTACAATAACGAACCCAAAACAATTTAGAAAATGGGAACAGGAAGATACATATCGATAATTACCTTAAATGTAAATGAACGAAATGCTCCCACCAAAAGACACAGATTGGCTGAATGGATACAAAAACAAGACCCATATATATGCTGTCTACAAGAGACCCACTTCAGACCTAGGGACACATACAGACTGAAAGTAAGGGGATGGAAAAAGAAAGTTGGAGTAGCAATTCTCATATCCGACAAAATAGACTTTAAAGACTATTAGAAGAGACAAAGGACACTACATAATGATCAAGGGATCGATCCAAGAAGAAGACATAACAATTGTAAATATATATGCACCCAACATAGGAGCACCTCAATACGTAAAGCAAATACTAACAGCCATAAAAGGGGAAATCCACAGTCACACATTCATAGTAGGGGACTTTAACACCCCACTTCCACAAATGCACAGATCACCCAAAATGAAAATAAATAAGGAAACACAAGCTTTAAATGATATATTAAACAAGATTGACTTAATTGATATTGATAGGACATTCCATCCAAAAACAACAGAATACACATTTTTCTCAAGTGCTCATGGAACATTCTCCAGCATAGATTATATCTTGGGTCACAAATCAAGCCTTGGTAAATTTAAGAAAATTGAAATTGTATCAAGTATCTTTTCCGACCACAACGCTAAGAAACTAGATATCAATTACAGGAAAAGATCTGTAAAAAATACAAACACATGGAGGCTAAACAATACACTACTTAATAACGAAGTGATTACTGAAGAAATCAAAGAGGAAATTAGAAAATATCTAGAAACAAATGACAATGGAGACACGACGACCCAAAACCTATGGGATGCAGCAAAAGCAGTTCTAAGAGAGAAGTTTATAGCAATACAAGCCCACCTTAAGAAACAGGAAACATCTCGAATAAACAACCTAACCTTGCACCTAGTGCAATTAGAGAAAGAAGAACAAAAAAACCCCCAAAGTTAGCAGAAGTAAAGAAATCATAAAAATGAGATCAGAAATAAATGAAAAAGAAATGAAGGAAACAATAGCAAAGATCAATAAAACTAAAAGCTGGTTCTTTGATAAGATAATAGATAAACCATTAGCCAGACTCATCAAGAAAAACAGGGAGAAGACTCAAATCAATAGAATTAGAAATGAAAAAGGAGAAGTAACAACTGACACTGCAGAAATACAAAAGATCATGAGAGATTACTACAATCAACTCTATGCCAATAAAATGGACAACCTGGAAGAAACGGACAAATTCTTAGAAATGCACAACCTGCCAAGACTGAATCAGGAAGAAATAGAAAATATGAACAGACCAATCACAAGCACTGAAATTGAAACTGTGATTTAAAATCTTCCAACAAACAAAAGCCCAGGACCAGATGGCTTCTCAGGCGAATTCTATCAAACATTTAGAGAAGAGCTAACACCTATCTTTCTCAAACTCTTCCACAACACAGCAGAGGGAGGAACACTCCCAAATTCATTCTATGAGGCCACCATCACCTTGATACCAAAACCAGACAAGGATGTCACAAAGAAGGAAAAGTACAGGCCAATATCACTGATGAATATAGTTGCAAAACTCCTCTACAAAATACCAGCAAACAGAATCCAACAGCACATTAAAAGGATCATACACCATGATCAAGTGGGGTTTATTCCAGGAATGCAAGGATTCTTCAATATACGCAAATCAATCAATGTGATACACCATAATAGCAAACTGAAGGAGAAAAACCATATGATCATCTCAATAGATGCAGAGAAAGCTTTTGACAAAATTCAACACCCATTTATGATAAAAACCCTGCAGAAAGTAGGCATAGAGGGAACTTTCCTCAACATAATAAAGGCCATATATGACAAACCCACAGCCAACATCATCCTCAATGGTGAAAAACTGAAAGCATTTCCACAAAGATCAGGAACAAGACAAGGTTGCCCACTGTCACCACTCTTATTCAACATAATTGTGGAAGTTTAAGCCACAGCAATCAGAGAAGAAAAGGAAATAAAAGGAATCCAAATCAGAAAAGAAGAAGTCAAGTTGTCACTGTTTGCAGATGACATGATACTATACATAGAGAATCCTAAAGATGCTACCAGAAAACTACTAGAGCTAATCAATGAATTCGGTAAAGTTGCAGGATACAAAATTAATGCACAGAAATCTATGGCATTCCTAAACACTAATGATGAAAAATCTGAAAGTGCAATTAAGAAAACACTCCTATTTACCATTGCAACAAAAAGAATAAAATATCTAGGAATAAACCTACCTCAGGAGACAAAAGACCTGTATGCAGAAAATTATAAGACACTGATGAAAGAAATTAAAGATGATACAAATAGATGGAGAGATATACCATGTTCTTGGATTGGAAGAATCAACACTGTGAAAATGACTCTACTACCCAAAGCAATCTACAGATTCAATGCAATCCCTCTCAAACTACCACTGGCATTTTTCACAGAAGTAGAACAAAAAATTTCACAATTTGTATGGAAATACAAAAGACCCCGAATAGCCAAAGCAATCTTGAGAACGAAAAACAGAGCTGGAGGAATCAGGCTCCCTGACTTCAGACTATACTACAAAGCTACAGTAATCAAGACAGTATGGTACTGGCACAAAAACAGATAGCTAGATCAATGGAACAGGATAGAAAGCCCAGAGATAAACCCACACACATATGGTCACCTTATCTTTGATAAAGGAGGCAGGAATTTACAGTAGAGAAAGGACTGCCTCTTCAATAAGTGGTGCTGGGAAAACTGGACAGGCACATGTAAAAGTATGAGATTAGATCACTCCCTAACACCATACACAAAAATTAGCTCCTAATGGATTAAAGACCTAACTTTACGGCCAGAAACTATCAAAATGACATAAACTATCATTTTGATAGTTTATGTCATAGGCAGAACACTCTATGACATAAATCACAGCAAGATCCTTTTTGACCCACCTCCTAGAAAAATGGAAATAAAATAATGGAATAAAATAAAATAATGGAATAAAAATGGAAATAAAATGGAAACAAAAATAAACAAATGGGACCTAATGAAACTTAAAAGCTTTAGCACAGCAAAGGAAACCATAAACAAGTCCAAAAGACAGCCCTCAGAATGGGAGAAAATATTTGCAAATGAAGCAACTGACAAAGGATTAATTTCCAAAATTTACAAGCAGCTCATGCAGCTCAATAACAAAGAAACAGACAACCCAATCCAAAAATGGGCAGAAGACCTAAATAGACATTTCTCCAAAGAAGATATACAGACTGCCAACAAACACATGAAAGAATGCTCAACATCATTAATCATTAGAGAAATGCAAATCAAAACTACAATGAGCTATCATCTCACACCAGTCAGAATGGCCATCATCAAAAAATCTAGGAACAATAAATGCTGGAGATTTTGTGGAGAAAAGGGAACACTCTTGCACTGCTGGTGGGAATGTGAATTGGTACAGCCACTATGGAGAACAGTATGGAGGTTCCTTAAAAAACTACAAATAGAACTACCATATGACCCAGCAATCCCAGTACTGGGCATATACCCTGAGAAAACCATAATTCAAAAAGAGTCATGTACCAAAATGTTCATTGCAGCTCTATTTACAGTAGCTCGGAGATGGAAACAACCTAAGTGTCCATCATCAGATGAATGGATAAAGAAGATGTGGCACATGTATACAATGGAATATTACTCAGCCATAAAAAGAAAGGAAATTGAGCTATTTGTAATGAGGTGGATAGACCTAGAGTCTGTCATACAGAGTGAAGTGAGTCAGAAAGAGAAAGACAAATACCATATGCTAACACATATATATGGAATTTAAGGAAAAAAAATGTCATGAAGAACGTAGGGGTAAGACAGGAATAAAGACACAGACCTACTGGAGAACGGTCTTGAGGATATGGGGAGGGGGAAGGGTGAGCTGTGACAAAGTGAGAGAGAGGCATGGACATATATATACTACCAAACGTAAGGTAGATAGCGAGTGGGAAGCAGCCACATAGCACAGGGAGATCAGCTCGGTGCTTTGTGACCGCCTGGAGGGGTGGGATGGGGAGGGTGGGAGACGCAAGGGGGAAGAGATATGGGAACATATGTATATGTATAACTGATTCACTTTGTTATAAAGCAGAAACTAACACACCATTGTAAAGCAATTATACCCCAATAAAGATGTTTAAAAAAAAAAAGTATCTGTGATTCCAGTCCTTGCATCAAAAAAACTAGAAATCATTTCTAAAATGGGTTCATATTTGCAAAGTCCTAACAACAATGTCTCCTGTGTAGTAAACATTATATAATTTTTAAATTAGAAAAATACAGATTATAGGTCTTTGACATGTCAAAATCAACATATAAAGATAATTCGAGTTGAAAAATACCAAAGCTCAGTCTATTGCAGGACAGGCAAGGGGGAGCCACATCACTGAGAGCAGGTTAGAAGGTCTTCTTGACCAGAAATTCAAGCGCTAGAGGTAGTACAAAAGGAGGAAGTACAACACAAAGGGCAAGACTCTGAGGTCAGGTTTCTGATTGAACCATGAGGTAGATTAACTTTTCCTATGATTAATATCTTTCAGGTTCCATGGTACCCATACTGAGAAACCTGGTTTCAAACAAGTCTGGTTGAGTTAGTTGTATAATATTCTAGGGGGTGTTGCTAGATTCATTCAGTAGATGCCTTAAGCATATGTACATGCTTGAAATTCAGTGGATTTCTTATAACAGAGGTTATCTGAGAACAGTAAAAATCATTAACATTCACTCTATGATTTCTGAGGATCTATGCAAAGTAATGATAGGGTAACAGTGGAAAGTTGGTCTGTAGATGCTCTAAAAACCATATGAGGGGTTATTTTTAGAAGCTTTCCAAGGAGTTTCTGAAACCAGTTCTATCTTTTGACAGGTTCTTATAATTAAGAAGTTCCCTGGTAAGATAAGCCATGAAATCTTAGGAAGAGTAGAATCTACTAAGTGGACAAAAAGTATTTAATTATAATTGTAACAGTGTTGTGAAGGTTTAGTGCTCTTTCCCTAAGCTGGAGTGCCACACATAAACGTCTGGTGTTTTGTCCTGTATTGTACAGTAATTTTTGTTGTGTGTTGACATTCCCTGGCTTCACTTCAGCTCCCTGCGCTAGTAGTGCCTGTCTAGAGTAGATATTCGTTAAATACTAGCTGAATGAATAGGCAACAAATGAATAGACTGGCAAGAAAGATGGTGCCAATTTCCTAATCTTTACTCAACTCTAAATAGTAGGAGCTGACCTCTTTGTTCCTCTCAGACTGGCACCAAAAAAACTGTATTCTTTGGTTTTTTTCTGGGTAGTATGACCTTTTCAGAGAAGGAGGTCTCCACAATTAGACAAGCCACAAAATATAAACTGATTTAAACTGGAGATTTAGGGAAAAAGACCACCAAGAGTTGAAAAGGTTAAATACTTTATCAGGAAAGGTAAGCTATGTCTTATAGAAGAAAGCCTTCCATGGAAACAGAAAAGGAATATTCTGTCTTGCCAGCTTTTAATTCTTGGGAGGATAAATTAAAAAAATATATTATCCTTAGGAAAATAATGAGTACAACTATAGAAATGAAATCATCTTCATTTTATTAATTTACTTTAAAAATTTTAAGAGGGCTTCCCTGGTGGTGCAGTGGTTGAGAGTCCGCCTGCCGATGCAGGGGACACAGGTTCGTGCCCCGGTCCGGGAAGATCCCACATGCTGCAGAGCGGCTGGGCTCGTGAGCCATGGCCGCTGAGCCTGCGCGTCCGGAGCCTGTGCTCCGCAACGGGAGAGGCCACAACAGTGAGAGGCCCGCGTACCGCAAAAAAAAAAAAAAAAAAAAAAAATTTTAAGAGAGTGAATTAAGACATTATTTTCCCATTAAAGAATGTTTCCGTTTTAAGCTTGGAGAAATATCAGGTTTTTCTTGCCACATGGTAAGTGATTCTTATAGTTACAGCCATTAGAAATTCCCCATCATTCCTGAGTAGGTAATTATTACTTGAAATAGCTCTTTCAGAGTGATTATTATGAAATGTACCTATCTTCTGTTGATGTGCTGCTTTATTTATCTCGTGTTAAAAGATCTTTAGGAACCTTTCTATCATTAATGAACAAATTTCATTTTACAGATACATCCATTAGTTGCCAAGAATAATTCTGATCTGATTAAAGGATAACCATGTAAGACCACTAATTCACATACTAAATGCTTAGAATTGTACATTGTTAAAGACCCTACATCTCCAGACCCATTATCTTTTTTCTCTTGGTAGAAGACAATACATGAGAGCCTTAAATAGTGGATGGATCCATCCGTCTAGACCAAAGAAAAAGAGGGCTAGAAAAAATAAGTATACAGTTTGAGGAGTCCTTCCACTCAAGGATCGATGTAGATATTATGAAATAACAAAATACCACAAATCTCTTTGAGATGGAGGGAAGCTCATTAAAAACGAGAACATTTGGGACTTCCCTGAAGGTCCAAGTGGTTAAGACTCTGTGCTTCCGCTAAAGAGGACACGGTTCAATCCCTGGTCGGGGGAACTAAGATCCCACATGCTGCACAGCGCAGCCAGAAAACAAACATACAAAAATAAAACAAAAAACCCATTCTTGGATGATTATGATCTCAAATGAGTTATTTAAGGAAACAAACATGACAAAATATTTCTTATATCTATGAAGTGTTTCTCAGAAGGATGAAAGTTGTTATAATTTTCATAATAGTTATTTTCTGTGTCATTATGATCATAAATAGAATTTGTGTTTGCATGAGGGGCAATAACTACTGGAGAGGCAGGCTGACTTTTAGGAAAATATATGTGTAGATTGCAAACCCCTTGAAAGCAGAGACCTAATTCATCTCACTCCCTATCCTCAGAGCCTGAAGTTCATCCTGATAAATGTTGTTAATCAATAAATACTTGCTGAATGTATAACAAATTAATATGTATCAAGTTTTCTGATCTCACTGGAGAATCTTAGTGGAGAATCCACAACCTACAAATGTGCTGAATTCCAAAAGAATTTTGAGGCATATTGTTTGCAACTTAAAATATATTTCTCCACAGCAAAAGCTATTATGGATGGTACAGGGGTTGGCAGGCCAGCTCATGAAAGTCACTTCATCTACAATGTAGCAGAAACATTATGCATTTGAAATGAACAAGTAACAGAAAAAAAAATACTGCAGCAATAAAACCAAGATAGAAATAATAAAATTGAATAAAACCTTAAAATTTTCGTGTCCCTCAGTGCTTGAAGAGAAGCAGATTTAAGTATGAGAAGAAGAGATGTATGGAAACTGTCATGGAGAGGCTTGTATTCTCGAGGAATTTAGAAGCTGATGGCTTTTTAAAAATTATGTAGAATTCCCCTTCAAAACATAATTCTGCTTATCCATGATAAAAGTCTTTGAATAACACTATTTTAACTCTTACGAGCTAAGATGAAAGTGCCTTTTAAAATTCAAAAATAGAATGGTGAAAAGAGGAAAAGAAACAAGCATGAAGAAAAATCAAGTAAATGGAACAGCAACAACAGAGATGAGAATATGGTAATATGAATTAATGTAGTACCCTCTGTGCTCAGGTACTGAGGATTAAAAAAAAATGCATGAAACACAGTCCCTGCCCTCAAGAAACTTCAAGCGTAGTAAGGTGAGTCAAACTCATAAGCAACTAAGTGCAACAGTTGTGATAAAGACTGTGAAAAAGTAACTAGGCTATGTGGAGCCAGAAAAAAAAAAAAAGAAGGTGGCCAGAGCCTCCCGAAGGGTTCCTCAAAAACTTGTGGTGAATCCTGAAGGAGGAGCAGGTATTTTACAGGCAGAAGGAGAGAGCCAGAACAGTCCAGGTTCTGGGAATACTGGGAGCAAATGAAAGTGCACTGAGTACAGAGGCTGAGAGGAGAGAAGGAATGTGCCAGGAGACAGAAATGGAGGGGTGAGCCAGGTGGGACTGTGGTCCCCATGTGAAGCAGCCTGCCTTATCCTACAGATGACTGGAAGTCTGAGGAGGGATTTAAACGGGAATAACATCATCAAATGGGCATTTTGTTTATCTTTTTTAATTAAAAAATTTTTTTAATTTATTTTTTATTATTATTTTTTGGCTGTGCTGGGTCTTTGTTGCTGCACGCGGGCTTTCTCTAGTTGTGGCGAGCGGGGCCACTCTTCGTTGTGGTGCACGGGCTTCTCATTGCGGTGGCTTCTCTTGTGGAGCATGGGCTCTAGGCACGTGGGCTTCAGTAGTTGCAGCACGCAGGCTCAGTTGTTGTGCCTCGCGGGCCATAGAGCACAGTCTCAGCAGTTGTGGTGCACAGGCTTAGTTGCTCTGTGGCATTTGGGATCTTCCCGGACCAGGGCTCGAACCCACGTCCCCTGAATTGGCAGGAGGATTGTTAACCACTGTGGCACCAGGGAAGTCCTCAAATGGGTATTTTAGAAAGATCACTCTGGCAGCATTATGGGGGATAGATTCGAAGTATGAAATACTGGTGGCAGGGAAACCTGATAGAAAACTGCAAGAGACTGAAACCTGGGAGTAAATAGCAGGGCTAATTATAGAGAAGAGTTTGGAGAGCCGTTTGGTCTGTTCTCATCCTCCTGAGGGCCTCAAATTCAGACTCTTGATGTTGTCTCCTAATGAGGTTATCCACACTGTCATTGAGACTCATTTTCAGGATTGAACATTTAAAATACAAGTTTGGCTACAAATTTTGTAACCTCATTTTAACACATTTAGAAATTTTAACATACCGAGAGTCTCAATAAATGGAAGGGTTCTGAGTCCCTCTCCATCTCGGAGAAGCTGCTAACTTGCTGTGTGTGGTTTGTGCACAATCTTCTTGGCGATACAGAATGGAAGGGATAGAGAAGAGATGTAAACTAGGAAGTTCCCAAAACCAGCACCAATTTAGCTTTGTTAAATGCTTTGTTAAGTGGGGAGAGGAAAGTGTACATCCCTTTACTCACGAGTTGATGTTTGCAAGTCGGTTGTTCATAGCTGGGAAGTGTCTGAACTGTTAAATAATTCTTTCTCTAGCTACTTATAATATAGATGGACGTCCTGGATTTGAAATATTTAGTAAAAGGTATTATGCTTCTCTAAATTACTTTCCATTTTTCTGACCTAGAAGACTGACTTTGAGAAATGACCTAGAGTTAATTGTTTTTAGACTAAATTATTGAAAGTGATTTATTTCTCTTATATTTATGTCTCTGGTTCTATGCCTTTTTAATGCCCTACAAAAAAACATTATAATCTTCTGACAAAAAAACTTAAAAAGTATTTTGTAGTTGTTGAGCATCACGAATGAAATTTTCTTTTAATTTTTGCTTTCTAAACATTTGATTAGCTATTGTTGAAAGGAGGACTAGACATGGGCAAAATTAGGGGCTATTTATTTCTAGGTAATTATAGCACAATCACTCTGATGAAAAAATGTAAATATCAACAGTAGATTTAAAGAGTTGCATTTCAGAGTTTTTAAAAAATATTCATTCACTAAATGCAGTTGGTTATTAGCACATTGCTAAATGATTAAAATATACCTAAATGTAACAGTGTTATCTGTCATTCACAAAAGGCCTATAAATCTAATATCTACAAAAATAAAAATATACCTTCAGAACAAAGTGGCATGGTTTTAAGGCCAAACTTGAGGGAAATAAAATATCACAATTTAGTCTTATATAAATTCAGCCTCTAAATAAATCTAATTTATGCCTTCTGAGCTCAGTTGTCCTTGACACATAGAAAACATATCTCTCTTCAGAAAAAAAACACTTCTTCCTTCTAGTGTATGACTGATCTTTATCCATGTGGGAGAAAGTGATAAAAATAATAGAAGTATTACAGTATTAAGATGAAGGGAGAGGATCTTCATATTGTTTTTTTTTAAATAAATTTTATTTATTTATTTTTGGCTGCATTGGATCTTTGTTGCTGTGCACAGGCTTTCTCTAGTTGCTGTGAGCAGGGGCTACTCTTCGTTGCGGTGCACGGGCTTCTCATTGTGGTAGCTTCTCTTGTTGTGGAACATGGGCTCTAGGCACACAGGCTTCAGTAGTTGTGGCACACGGGCTTAGTTGCTCCACGGCATGTGGGATCTCCCCGTACCAGGGCTTGAACCCGTGTCCCCTGCATTGGCAGGCAGATTCTTAACTACTATGCCACTAGGGAAGTCCCTTCATATTTTTAAAGTGAGCCATTTCACAACAAGCCAAGGACACAGAAAAGCTCTTTGTCTTTTGAAACATTTGACTTTATGTCCAATGCTCTAAGCCTCTGGATAAGGATCACTTCTTTCCTCCTCTGCTTCTGCATTGGACATCCTCTAGGTAGCTTGGGTACTGAGGGGACCAAGCAAAAGAGGCCATGGACTGTATGCTAATTAGTTATTTAAGTCTGAGACAATTAGTAGTTTAGATCTAAGGATCTTCAAGAAATCATTTTCCTTTCTTCTTATTGCAGGATCAAGCTGAGTAAGACTCTGATAGTTGATATTAAAACATAATTATATCATGCAGAGATAAAGTTGTACAGAAATATTTATTGACAGAATGCATAAATAACCCCAAGATCCTTCTTTCAATATTTGAATTGGTATTGATCAGTAGTAATTTTTAGCACACTTTAAAGAGTTTAAACTATTTCCCTCATCAGGTCAGTTTCTTTTTTTTTTTTTTCAGGTTAGTTTCTTGATCTAGAATTCCTGTATGAAAGTTGC
The DNA here is from genome assembly GCF_963924675.1 of Phocoena phocoena. Lineage (NCBI taxonomy): Eukaryota > Metazoa > Chordata > Mammalia > Artiodactyla > Phocoenidae > Phocoena > Phocoena phocoena. Next base: position 78,581,296 of record NC_089220.1, read on the forward strand.
CCTAGGAATGGTCATCTATGAAGCATAGAACTCCCCATGAAGAAAATTCTGGACCTCTTTTATGTTTAAATATGTTCTCTTCGCCAGACATTTCTAGGGCGGGTCGGGAATTGTTACTCTCAGGTATGCTGCCTTACTTAGCTTTTGGCATTTTTTTTTTTTGCCGAGACACACTCATAGCTCCCTTAACAGGAACAATGAAGTGATTAGTTATAGTATCCCACACCTCACTAATGTATGACTCAAATTTTGTGGCATACATTTTCAAGCAGTAGTTTCATTTTTTTCCTCTGCTGTTGTTTAAAAAATTGGGGTCAACATTACTTCTTATTCACGTTAGAGAAAAAAAACAACAGAAAGGTCTTACCTGCAGAACAGTTCACATAGAATCTCTTAATATATTGCCTCTACTTTTGCAACAGACTCAAAAAATCAGAGTCTCTACAATGGTTGCCGTGAAGCAAGCGGTCTCCTGAGTATAGAAGCAGTATAGTACTGCTTCTATCAGCTGACCTTCCTTCTTTTACTTCTTTCATATGATAGTGATGGACTAGATCCTGACAAGAGGAAGTTGTAGTTTTATGATGATCAATCTGCAAGTATATATTAAACATCTGTCCATCATGGTGGGAAGGACTAACTTACTTTTGGGTATTCAACTCACTGGGTATTTTAAACGTCAGGTTACTCTTAACACAAAAGTACAGAGGCTGGGACTTCCCTGGTGGCGCAATGGTTAAGAAGCTACCTGCCAATGCAGGCGGCATGGGTTCGATCCCTGGTCCGGGAAGCTCCCACATGCTCGGAGCAACTAAGCCCACGCACCACAACTACTGAGCCTGTGCTCTAGAGAATGCAAGCTACAGTTACTGAGCCCATGTGCCACGACTACTGAAGCCCGTACACCTAGAGCCTGTGCTCTGCAACAAGAGAAGCCACTGCAATGAGAAGCCCGCACACCACAACGAAGAGTAGCCCCCCACTTGCTGCAACTAGAGAAAGCCTGCATGCAGCAACGAAGACCCAATGCAGCCAAAAATAAAATAAATAAATTTATTTTTTAAAAAAAGTACAGAGGCTAACGTAACAAAAGTAGTTCCAAGTTTTAAGATTTATCTCATGAGTCACATTCACTGGCCTCAGCCTATCTTTACATCAAAAAAATCTGATACTAAGTATGGATTCTAGATTCTGAAGCCTATGAATTATGAATAAAATCTGAACTATGGAAAACAGAACAACTTTCTAAAATGTTACTATTTACCAGAGACATTTGCACTCAGATCTTTCCTCTAATTAGATCCTTTCTTGTGTTCTAGCAGTTCCCCAGTGTTATGGCTGGGAGGAAGCCAATTTCAAGGATCTAGTACACAAAGAACTATTTACTGAGACATATGCAATGCTTTCGCTATGAAATAAACAGGAGTTACATGACTTTAGTAAAGGTTTTGGCAGTAAGAAATGAGACTTGTCTTTAGCACTCTCACACTATGGGATTCAGTGGCAATACCTTTGCTACTTATTATAGTGCAATTCCTCCCATCATTTTGGGAGCCCATAATAATCTTAATTTAGTCTCACCTTCCACCTTTACATATATGCCTTTATATTGTCTTCCAAAAGGTGAAAATCTATTACCTTATATGTTTTTAAATGATGCACAAGTCTCCTATATTTTACCAATGACAGTGTAATTCCCTGTCTGCCAGGTTGCAAACAGTTATTTTGACTCTTTCCCCTACTTCACAAAATTCTGGCAGCTTGTCTTTCACTAATTTCCTCAGATATAGATCCTACTTTAGGTCTTTCATCATCTTACCTCTCCCAGGGCAGTCATTCTCAAACTTTAGTGTGCATATTAAAAAATATACAGGAAATTCATAACATTCAGATTCTTGATCCCAGGCTTAGATGACACTCAGCAAGTCTTAGGAAAGGCACAGGAAACTGGATCTTAATAAATCACTTAAATAGAATCCATTGCCCAGATTTTGAGAAATTTTATTCTACAGTCTTCTTATCTCTTTTGTGTCTTATAAACTATTTCTAAATAAGAATACTAAAGGTGCTTCCCTGGTGGCGCAGTGGTTGAGAGTCCGCCTGCCGATGCAGGGGACACGGGTTCGTGCCCCGGTCCGGGAAGATCCCACATGCCGCGGAGCGGCTGGGCCCGTGAGCCATGGCCGCTGAGCCTGCGCGTCCAGAGCCTGTGCTCCGCAACGGGAGAGGCCACAACAGTGAGAGGCCTGCGTACCGCAAAAAAAAAAAAAAAAAAAGAATCTTAAAGATTATATCATGTTTGTTCACCTACTTACGCCTTCAACTATTTATTGAGCACCCAATGTGCATTAAGTACTCTTTGAGGTATTGGGTTTATAGTATTGACCAAAACAAACATCACTGACCTCATGGAATTCAGTTTTTGTTTCCCCACATTTAAGAAGGATCCTCTATAACATCATGTTTGATCCAAACTTCCTGAAGCTGATGTTGAAGATCCTAGTTGATCATATCTCATAACTATCATTCAAAAAAGATGCTCCCCTCTAGTCAGGTGTTTCCTCTTCCTCTTCCTCAGCCTTACTGTCTCCATAGCAACTCCATCCACTTCTGGTTGTCAGTCCTATTATTCTCCATCAGGAATATTGTGCAGTGTTGTGGACAGGGCATAGAGATGGGAAAGGAAGTTTCATTCATTCATTCAACACATATTGAGAGCCAAGCACTGTTCTAGATATGAGAGAATTCAGCAGTGAACAAGTGAAGATAAGCATACAAACAGAAAAACACAAAGAAATATCAGATAAATTCCATGCAGGGTATGATGACTGTGACCTAGCAACTACTTTATATTGGGTAAAGAATATATATATTGGGTAAAGAATATAGTGACATTTCGGCTGAGAGCTGAATGACAAAGATAAGTGGCCATGCAAAGTTTAGGGAGAAAAACATCACAGGCAGAAGGAACAGCTAGTGCTAATAAGGCTTTCAGGTGAAAATGTGGGTTAGAAGATTATAAGGAAGGCCAGGTTGGCTGGTGCAGAGTAGGAGAAGATAAAGTGGTAAAGGCTGGGGTCAAAGAGGTTCACATGAGCCAGATGACATAGGGGCAGAAGTAGGGGCCATGATGTGATTTGATTTATGTTTCCACAAAGCTCTCTTCTGGTGTTGTGTGGGAACTGGATTGTGGAGAGGCAAGAGAGATCAAATAGGAACTACTGTAGTAGTTCAGGGCTTAGTTGATGACGGTGTTTGGATAGGCAGTAGCACAAATGGACAGAAATGGACAGAGTGGGCATATGCTCTGGAAGTAGCGTCAAGGAGCCTGGGGATGTATTAGATGTGGCGGTGCCAGGCAGGACTCAAATAAACTTCCTGGATTTTCTTCACTTGAGTAACTGGCTGGCTGTTCATATCAATTACTGGTGCAGAGAAGACTGTAGAGGGAGCAGGTTCTGGGTGAGGAGGGTGATAACCAAAAGCCCAAATGGTTGGTGATGTAGCTGAAAAATAGGCTACTGTGGCCAGACTGCAAAAGGCTTACGGTCAGAGCTAAGAAATTTGAACTCTTTCTGAATTGTGACTTAGGAAACATACTATGGCATTGGTGTGTAGGATGGGCTGGAAGGGGTAGAAATCACATGGCTGCAGTAGGATTTGGGGAGGGATATAAGAGAGAGTCAAAAGACAAGAATAATTATAAAAGCGCCAAAGAGAGTTAGGAAAAGAGATCAAACAAAATACAGATAGAAAATACAAGTGTTTATCTGAAGATGGAAAGAGTAAGAGTAGAGTAGGATTCACCTTAGAAGGCTCCTTGGTCGGTAGTTTTGAGAAGAGGATGCAGAGGACAGAAAGCAGGAAGTACAACGAGCTCCTGGGAGAAGGACTGAGCCTGCTCCAAAGGGCTGTGCTTGGGTCCCACAAACAAATTGGCTTGGAGAAGAACCTGGCTTGAAAGAAGAGAGCTGACTTTGTGATCTACATTTGGTCATTCCCTCCATTGGTGGCAAGAGAACGTGTGTGTGTTTGTGTGAGAAAAGCAACCTCATTTATATTCTAGTTACCACACATCTTTTCACCATAGAAAGAAATTGGCAACCTTTATTACTGTTAGGATCATCCAACAGGCTATCGGATAAAATTTATATATTTGTAGCATTTTCAGAGCTTGAAATATTGTTTCATAAAATGGGAAAATTTTACTCACTTTCATGAGTTCTATTGCCAGTGAACAGTGTGTCCTAAACGGATGTTCGTAAAGAGGATCTTTGTCACATCAAGGGAGAAAAACTGTTGCTCTTTATGAGAAAATGTTTCCAGTTTACAATTAATTTTATTTTTCTGACTGAATTTTCTTTCTCCGATATAACAGGCTAGATCAAATAAGAACCCTGCATCTATAACTTAGAAAATCTAGACAGGGAAAATTATCAGAGAGAAAGCAAATGATGACGAAAATCGATATGCTTACTTTGTGCTCCCTTATCCTTCATTTTCCACTTGTCTCCACCAAAACCTCACCATTGGAGCTAAATTAATCACTGGGATAAGATTTTTTTTCTAAAGGGACAAATTTTGGCTCATTTGTGTCCATTTCGAAAGCAGCTGCTTCTTTCCTATATGAGCCATTTTCTGAATAAGCAATTTTTTTTTTGGTTGACAAGCTGAGGGATTTTGCCTTAGTCAATAGTTGGCATTATCATCAAACAGGAGGCAAATTAGTCACTGAAAATGAATTAATATCTTGCAGAACTGGAGTTATTTATGCTCTGAGTGATAAACTTGGGAACTGTCAATCAGCACGCTGAAAGAATCTGTAAATGAGAGGCATGCATCACTGTTGGAGATCATCCGGGAATGATGGAGGACAGGATAGCTGTCAGAAGACTGGCTTCATTTGTTCACTTGCACCTTCCTTCCTCTTTTTCCTTTCTTCCTTCCCTTCTTAACCTTCCATTCCCCTTCCTCTCTTTCCTACCTTCCATTCTTCCCACGTATTGATGATTTGTTCTGTGCTAAGTGTCAGGGATATCCTTAAGGAGACATGTCCCCCACCTTTAACAATCTCGTGGGGAAAAGAAGACGTCAGACATCTTTAGAGTATAATGTATTAAATACAAAAATAAATGTCTATAAAAATGTTTTAAAGTACAGAGAAGGAGGACCTTAACTTGTCCCATAGGGGTTAGGAGGGCCTCACAGAAAAATAAATATGAGTTTGCCAGGTGGACAAGGCAGTATTTTAGGGAGAAGTACGTATAAAACCATGGATTTGGGGGAAAATCCCATCATTGCTATCACAACAGTCACAAAAACAACTAACGTGTGTGATGCACTTACTATGTGCCAGGCACCATGTTATAAGCTTTTCATAAAGTAATGCTTTTAATCTTTACAACCGCCCTAAAAGGTAAGTATTATTCTATTTTTCTGATGAGGATATCAGATCCCAGATGGTTTAGAAATTTGTCCCAAAGAAGAAATGGTATATGTTTACGGAGTTGCAACCGCTTCAGTGTTTTGGCGTGTGAAGGACGTGGTGGAAAATGTCAAAAGGTGGGGTTCGAAAGATCTCCTGGCGCATGTGTAATAAACACGAAGCTGCATTACAGAAAAGGACTCAGGTTCATTCTTAAGCAGAACACATTTGTCCATCTATTCCTCTGTCTGTGCACCTACTCATTTATTAAATATATATACATAGAGGATTTTAAGCAGCACACAGAAATCATACACTGAGTGAGTAAAAATGACAGTGAAAGAAGAGAAAAGATGAGGGAGAGGATATGAATAAGGCTAGCTGAGCAGACATTGGTGAACCTTGGCAAACACTAGAGCTATGTTACATCTCTGTGTGGACGTTAAAAAAACAATTTAGGAAAGAAAGCCAAGCTACCCCCTGAGTGAGCCGAAATTGTACCCACTGGAAAGGCCAGGATATTTCAAAAGAATGATTTTGGAGTCATTTAATCAGATGGACAGATGGGTCATAGAGGCCATATGTCCTATTTCTTATAGCATAGTGGGTATGATTTTCGTTTGAAAAGAGTTTTTTTTTAAAGGAGATATAACCAGATGCCACCTTCACCAAAACACAGTCTTAATAAAGTACTCATGTAATGCCTGCCTTTAATAATGCTACTGCCTCAATATTTGCCAAGATGACTTATTTGTGACATTTATACCAATCCAAATAAATAAGTTAACTTACTGGTTGGCTTGTTATTTTTAAACACCACCTAACAAATACACTAACTTTGGTTTTAGAATGGTTGACATGTAACCTTTCCTTTTGGCAGTGATTAGCTATCAGGGGCAGTTGCCTGTTCAGGCTGTTCTGAGTTTGCAAGACTTAAATTGCATTAGCCAAATAGTTTCTGTTATAAGGTAGTTTTAATTGAGTATATCCAGACATGCTTCTAAGATTGTTTAGAAAGAAGTTCAAAAGAACAGGGTAACACAAACTATGAAAAAAATAAAGTGCTGTGTTAAAAGATCATCCTGAGTAACACTAACTCTTGTGTCAGTAATCTATTTCTGTGTACATATAGGGATAGGGTGAGGAGAGTGGTATATGATGAGCTCCTATTTCTTGACCCATAACTAATTCCTGTCCACAGAGGCAAAAGTTGATAAAAGCTGCACGTAATCTGAAAGTGCTTCTGGTAGATATCGCATGAAGTGGTGAATGGCAGGACAGCGTGGTGGCTGTCTGTAGCACAATAGCTAAGTTTAAAGGCCTGCGTAACTATGGCCAGTAATTGGTCAGGCATGTGGGTTGTGTATGATTTGGGTGAACAGTCCAGCAGTCTAATAAGTGTATGATTTGGGGGAACAGAGGGGATCCTTTCTGAAAATAGAATGAACGGTAGAGTCGCACCAGGAGCTATCAACACTATACCCAGAGTCAACAGACATGTAAAACAAGCTATTGAAGAGGAAAGATCTCAGTTCTGAAAAGTCATTGAATAGCTTTCAGGGCAAAATGTCTTAACCAGGGCTTTTATTGGTTTATATTTTCAGTTGGCTGTACAGGATGAGGCCCTGATTGACAAAAGTTGAGGCAGTTAACTGTTTTGTAAGGTGGTGAGAACTGAGCCTCCTATCAGTTGAGCCTCTATAAATATTTTCCCCACTCATTTCATACCTATAACTCTGTCTAGAATTTATCTATATTGTCTAATGAAATCTAATGGCATGGCTCTGGTCCTGTTACAGGTTTTATTAGAACTAAGGTTTTCCTGAGGTAATACAATTGTGTTAAATAAGCTTTAAAAGATTTAAATTTTACAACGCCATGGCCTCTTGTTTGGTTTTTGTCATTGTAAGCTTCTCAGCAAATCTTGTCAAGTGAGGTACTAGAAAAGTGAAAAGGAGAATTTGCATTTTCTGTTACATTTTATTTTTCAGGTAAAATTGTTTTCAAATCTGCTAATTGGTGAAAAGAGATCCACTTCTCTCTCAAGTTACAGAAGCAGAAATTCAACTGGTCCTTATTAATGAAAGATCTTCAGTGAAGGTTGAAAGCCCTTCAGATCAATCATACCAGACTTTGAGCTCCTCTGGCCTCCGTGGTTCCGTCATCTGTGCTCATGGCTCACAGGTGTGCAGGACAGCTATGTCCAGGACTAACCGAGGACAAAAATGGTTACTTAACCACCCAGGTGAAATATCCTTTCTGTGAAAGGTTAAAAATCCCAGAAAGTCTGTGGGACTGGCTTTTGGAGTATACCTGTGAGTAAAATATTCTCTAGATTTTCCCAATGTATTGTGATTCAATTTATCAGATAAATGAGTTGTTGGAGGACTTTCATTTTTTTTTTTTTTTTTTTTTTTTTTTGTGGTACGCGGGCCTCTCACTGTTGTGGCCTCTCCCGTTGCGGAGCACAGGCTCCGGACGCGCAGGCCCAGTGGCCATGGCTCACGGGCCCAGCCGCTCCGCGGCATGTGGGATCTTCCCAGACCGGGGCATGAACCCATGTCCCCTGCATCGGCAGGCGGACTCTCAACCACTGCGCCACCAGGGAAGCCCAGGGCTTTCATTTAAATTGACAAATTTTCCTCCAGTATAGTGTTCCATAGGGACATAGTCTTCATTCTTTACCAATTTCAGGTTGCCACTAATGTCTAGAGGAACTAAAGGTATTTAGCCTCAGGGTGACATATGAGCTACTTTCAAATATTTGTAGAATGTTAAATAGAAGCAGTAGTATACTTTTTCTCCAAAGTCATATGGGTGGGACAAAATCTTAGTAATCATAGTTGTCCAGTAGACTACTTCGGAGGTTGTGACCCACCTCTACCTCTGGAGATGTTCAATAAAAGTGTGGATGATCATTTGACATGAAAGTCATGTGTCAGATATTTCTTGGACCAGATGGTGTGAAAGAGCTCTCCAAACCTGAAAGTTCTAAGAATCTTTAATGAGTATTTTAAAAAATTATTTAAAAATTTTTGTTGTTGTTGTTTTAGCATGAAATCTGAGGAAGAGCTGTTTGCTAGAGGCAAAATGTATGCCTATGTTTTTATACTTCTAAGTTTTAAAATTGTTGCATTATTTTATCTTTTTTTTCAGATAGTTCACTGGAAATAAATATGGAAATTTCCTAAGAGGCTGAATACTGATGAGGTTGTAACTGAATTTAGAATTCTCTTCTGGACACAATTCCTTGGGTGATATAGGATCCTAAATTTATTTGTTTTACCTTTGTATTTTGGAAAAGTTAAAACTTATAAAAGTTGATAAATTAGTACCCTGTGTGCCATCATCTAGCTGCAAGAATTATTAACTATCTAGGGGCAGAATAATGGCCCCCGCAAGATGTCTGTGTCCTAAAGCCTGGAACTTGTTGGTATGTTAGCTTATGTGATAAGCAAGAATTATGGTTACACATGGAATTAAGGTTGCTCATCAGTTGACACTGAGATGGGGGAGATTATCCTGATTCTTCAGGTAGGAACAATCTAATCACATGCATCTTTGTAAGTGCAAGAAGGAGGCACTGGAGAGAGACCCAGATAGATGGCCATGTGAGAAGGTATTGGCTGATGCTGTTCAAGAGAGATGGAGGAATGGGGCCTTGAGCCAAGGAATGTGGCTAGCCTATAAAAGCTGAAAAAGACAAGGAAACAGATTCTCCCCTAGAGCAGCCTGAAGGACTGGAGGCCTGTCGACACCTTGATTTTAGCCTAGTGAGACCTAATTCAGATTTCTTACCTACAGAACCATAAGATAATAAATTTGTGTTGTTTTAGGCCACTGAGTTTGAGGTAATTTTTTGTAGCAGCTATAGAAAACAGATTTCTAAAAAAAAAAAAAGGAGAGAGAGAAAGTCTGTCAAAATGTGAAGAGAATAAAATAATCCTTAAGGTTAACGCTAAATATTTCTTTGAATGTATTTTACAAACCTAGCAAAGAAAGACTTTTATTTGTTGACTTTGACTACAAAAGGAATGGATATAAATCTGAATATCTATAAAAGAGATTTGAATATATATACCAAAGTTTAAATAGATATTTAAATTGCTAATATGATTAGTTTTATTAATCACTTGAATGATTTAAGCCCATTACTCTCATCTTTTGGTGCCATTTTTGTTAAACTACTTATTTCCATTACGTAAATTGCAAATTAGATACTCTGGCTTACTTAAATATATGTATTATGGTACTCTTGATGGTTTTCCTTTATATACTATTTATCTGATTTCGGCAAAAAGGCAGATATTGGAGAGATAAAAATTCATTATTTTATAGAAGCTAGTGGAATTGTTTATACTTACTAAGATATGGTACTTTCAATAAAACCAACTTAAAATCTATGATCATTTTCTTCAAAATAATTCTCTAAATTCCTATTTATATTCATAGGTTCTTTTTTTCTAAGCCTGATAAAGTATTTAAGTCGAATCCAAAAACCAACCAACCAATCACTCAACTAACTCTGCAAACATAAACATAAAACAAAAAAATAAACAAAACAAAGCATTTAAGTTTATAAGCACTTCTGAAAAGATGCAAATGGCTTGAATGAACTTTCTCATATATCTAGTTTTTATCTTGCTAATGTTAAAGGACAAAAGATCAATGTCTAGATTTACTGAAGTCATGTATCCTAATGGACCATTTCTTTCTTTTACGTTTAGACACTCTCCCCCTCAAAGATATTAGCCATATGATTCACAATCTGCAGTGAGGTTTTGCTAAATGTTATTATTGGAGATATATTCAACTGTATGTTTGAGATGGATAGATTATATTCCTTTGGAAAGTTGCAGAAGAAATTCTGTGGTAGCATATACTTGTTTTGAAAGTATAAATTAGAAATACACACTAATAATTTTGAGCATATGGCACAAACTTTAACACACAGACACAACATATGCATGTCAAACTCCAAAATCTCAGAAATACATATGCTATTTAACATTTCCACTTAATACTTAATACATCATCTCATTCTTCCTAGACACTGTGAGAAACTGAAATGTACAAAATTAGGGTCGTCTCTAAAGCTGTTGTGATGTGTAAACCTGGTTAGGCTGTGGTGCCCAGTTATTTGGTTGTTATGAAAATAGTATTTAGATGGGATTAACATTTACTATCAGTAGACTTTGAATAAAGCAGATTATCCTCCATGATCTGGGTGGGCCTCATCTAACTAGTTGAAGGTCTTAAGAGCAAAGATGGAGGATTCTTGAGGAAAAAGCAATTCTTCCTCAAGACTGCAGCATAGAAACACTGCCCAAGTGTCCCACCTGCTGGCCTGCATTGCAGATTTGGGGCTCAAGGCTGCAACATCAACTCTTCTTTGAGTTTCTAGCCTGCTGGTCTGCCCTATAGATTTTAGACTTTCTATGCCCCTAAATGGTATAAGTCAATTCCTTAAAATCTCTGTCTCTCTGTCTCTCTATAGATAGGTAGGTAGGTAGGTAGATAGACAGACAGATAGATAGACAGACAGACAGATAGATAGATCCATCTCCTATTGGTTCTGTTCCTCTCAGACAAACCCTGCCTAAATAGCTATTATTGCCCAAACACCTTGCAAATAAGACATTAGCCTTGATTACTTCTGAAAAAAAGTAATTCTGTATTCTCATTTTGGGTACCTTTCACTTGCTTTATTTAAATTGATCCAAAATATTTTATTCCTTTTAGCTCAAATTGATAACAAAAACTTTAAAAGCTCAAAAGAACTTCTTTCTACCCAATATTCCTGTCCTTGAGTTTCTTTCTCCACCTCCACCCAACTCCTCACTACTTTCCTATCCAGTCCATGAATTATCCCTAACACATACTTCATTTTTTCTAAAATACAAGATCATTGAAGAACTTTTTAGACACTCTAACATAGTTTTTAATTTTTTTGGTTTAAGTCTCTTTTCTGTGACTATCACTGCTATGTTCTGGTTTTTACATATTCTCCCTGGTGACTGTTTTCTATAAATTTATCTTTAGCCAACAGTTAAAATAATGTGTGCTTGGATAATAGTTGAAAAAGCTCAAAGACTCTGGATCAATTACCATAAGGCTGTCTTAAAGAAGACTTGCTTTGTCTACCTTAAAATAAGACCCTTTACTGGTGTTTAAGATAAAGCTGTGTCTTCATTTTCTTCTTTAGATTCAGAGTAATTCTGACCAGAACTCTAAAACGAATTGCAAATGATGATCAGTTAATTAAGGCAATGCAGTCCACACCGGGAGGACTGAGTTCCTTTCTAAGCTGATAAAATATTTCAAAATGCATATTAATATGGGACGTTTTCCAGGTAAAGATACAGAATTCAAAACTACAACAAAATTAGTCTTCTGCTGTTGCTTAAGAGGGATTTAGCCCCTTTGCAATTTATGACTCAGATTATCTTCTTAAACAATGTTACCCAAATAAACCTTCCTTGAAATCAGTGGTACTGGTATTCAAACATTTTTCCTTTACATGGAGTTAACTGTATCCTCTATCATCTGACTGAACCAACTAACGTCATTTCTCTTAAAGACATCAACAGCTCAAGGAAAAACAAAGTTTTCTCTCCAGGGCTGGGGGAGGAATTTTGCTTTGCACTTGAAAATGTTTTCTCTGTTCCAAGAAGATATTAGGATCAGTTGACTGACAACAGGAAAAATTTTCCTGGCAGAGAAGGAAGCCAGAGGAGATTCACATGCAGACAAAATTTTAACTATCAGGCTGTTTGTATCCCCGTATCTACTCTAATATGCCAAGCTGGGATAAATCAAATAGGCTCTAAAAATGGTAGATAAAAATGTGATTTCACAGTAATTCTGGAGTTTTGCAGAATATTCATCTTAAGCATTTATTTTTCTCCAAAGAGTTATTTATTACCGGGTAAAGTTATATAGTTATTCCAATATACGCACTACTCTAGGAAAAAAAAAAAATCCTTGAAAACTCTGCATTTTAAAAGTGCTATAATGATACAACTGAAGATAGAGTTGTAAAGACACAACTAGCTGAAGTGCTAGTGTGAGTTAAAAGAGACTGGGACCCAGACAGAGGTGCCTAAAATTTATTTGAAACAAGGAGGGAAACCAGGTCAGATGATGTAGTGTAGTACTTGGTGATGTGTCCACTTTCCAGCTGGATATCCCTCTTCAGGCGTGGCTGGGACTGAAGGGTCCTTCCTCAGGGTATGGGGAATGTGTATACACAACTTGTCTCTATCATGAGACCCTCAGGTTTGGTAATCTCTAAGCGAAGTGGGAATTGGACTCACAGCATAAATGCAAAGAGGACTAAGGACACATGAAAGCAATGTTGGGATAAATTCACAAGGCAAATGCTTCAGAGATCTCAGGACAGACTTTCCTAGTCAGCGTTTCATAGCAACTTCATAATCATTCAGTTTTCCCTGGTTTCAAAGTGTGATCCTTGTGAGGATTAGCAGAACAATAATTTAATCTAGGCTGTAATTTATATTCTAAAAATCCCTCAAAGAAAGGAGGAAATTCTGATCTCTGAGAGTAAAGGTGGGACAGACACTGGACAGACTCTTCTCTCCTACTGCTAGACTCTCTTGATCCTCTTACCGTTTCCTTTATTGCCTTTGGGGACCTAACCTGGGTGCGCGCGCGCACACACACACACACACACCACGCCCCGGTCTAAGACTTCCATATTTGATCTTCTAAGGTAACCATCTTCCCTTTGTTAGTATGAGCCCTGGGCTTTTTTCTTACTATGCTATTTCACAGGCAAAATGAAGGGTATAAAGGAACATTCAAAATGAAGGCACCCAAGGTTGATTCATGGCCTGCTAAACTTGTCTACATTCAAATTTATTTATTTATATAAAAAATTAATTTATTTATTTGGCTGCACTGGGTCTTTGTTGCGGCACGCGGGATCTTCATTGAGGTATGTGGGATCTTTACTTGTAGCATGTGGGTCTTCGTTGCAGCATGTGGGATCTAGTTCCCTGACCAGGGATCGAACCTGAGCACCCTTCATTGGGAGCGTGGAGTCTTAACCACTGGACCACCAGGGAAGTCCCTACATTCAACTTTAAATAAACTTAGACTTAATATATACCTGGTCTAAATGTAAATCTTATCACAGCAATACAAGGAGAATGCGATGAAGTCTTACTCTCATTCTTCCTTGAAGAAGGCTCATTTTGAGAACCATTGAAGAACTAATTTAACTTAAATTTGATATAAACTGGACCAGAAAACTAATTAAAAAAATGACAGCAACAACAAGACAACATAAAAAAGAAAAGCCCCGAAACACTGATAAATCTAAGAGGCTTAATGTAGTTGGAAATTATAGTCTACAGGATTCTATTTTTAAAAGTGTAAACTATTAAGAAAGACTGGAATCTATTTTATTAATGACAACTTTATGAAGCTGTTAACCTAATGATTTTTCATGTTAGAAGTTGCCTTAGGGATCTTTAAGTTTTAATTTTAATTTTAAATATTAATTATTTTCTTATTTTGGGGGCCATTACCCCAAAGCCTTACTTTCTATCACCTCCAGTAAGTGCATAGTATTTTATGGGAAAGCTATCTTTTGTTAGATATCTTTTTCATCTACCCTGAAAATTAGACTTTTTCTGTCTCCTTTCCTCTCAAAATATCTAACTCATTTATTTAAAACCAGTGGCAATAGGAATTTTTCATAATTGTTATTCTGGGCTAGTGGGTCATACTAAGAAACCAAGGGCTTTAGCAATTGAGTTGTTGGTCTAGTTAGAGCCTGACTAGAATTGTTAACATAAATAAAACAAAAGCACTGAAGAGAGCCTTTTCTATAATAAAGGTATATTGTTTTTAGTGAATTTGGGTTTGTCCTTTTTCTTTTCTTGGTAAGAACTTTGAATTTTAAGGATTCTGAGGCAAAGATTTTCACTGAGATCTAAGTATAGGGAAATAACCCTGACTTTATGGTTAATTACATCTTAATCTTTCTTCTCTAGGTTATCATTAAAATAATTATTATTCCAATTTTTTTTTACTATATGTTTTTTTCTACAACATAATACACATATAAAGAATAAAACCAAAATCATCTTAATCCCGCCTTTATATGGGGATAACCTCTTAACGTTTGGTGAATTTCCTTTCAGCTTCTTGTGTGCATACCTGCATTACCATGTGACTCATCGTAAATTTCATAGCATGGAAGTTCTATGTTTTATATGTTTTACACTCACAGTGAGTTTTGTCTTTTGCTTTCTTAGTGTCCCTTAACTAAACTTCCTCTGTTTGTAAAATACACTGGCCTGTGTTCAGGAAGACTAACAACTGACATTACTCCCCATTAGAGGAGTTAGGAGGTGGACATGCTTCTTGGGAGCTGGTTAGCTGATAAAGACCACGCGAGTGTTCTGGGGAGCCAGCTCTTGCTGTGTTCTCTATGGTGGCAGCCCCCTCTAGAAAGCTCAGAACATGCTTTCTTAGGAACATGTGTTCCCTCTTCCTGTCTGCTTGTGACAAATCCCTTCAGTTTGTCAAAATTCTTCTGCCATTTCTCTCTTTGCTGCAATATTGTCCCAAACACTTAACAATCACTGTCTCTTCACTGGAACACACAGAGGTTAAAAGAGCTTCAGGTTCTAAAGTGACCTTAACCAACAATCAAAGAACAATTTTATTTATGCCCTATGAAAAGGATAGCTGGAGATATTTCTATCTATATATCCATCTATCTATGTATGTACTTTTTTGAGGCACAAAACACTTCTCATAAATAGCTTCATTTTTTTAAAATAAGGAATGATTTAAAAACAAATAGCATAATGAAATATTTAAATCCTCTTTGTAATAGTCTCTGTGTAATGTTTCATAGATGTGTACCCAAATAAAAACAAACAAAGGGACTTCCAGTGGTTAAGACTTTGCCTTCCAGTGCAGGGAGTACGGGTTTGATCCCCGGTCGGGGAGCTAAGATCCCACATGCCTCGCGGCCGAAAAAACAAAACATAAAACAGAAGCAATATTGTAACAAATTCAATAAAGACTTTAAGAAAATGGTCCACATCAAAAAACCTTAAAAAAACAACAAAAAAACCCCAAAACACTTAAAGGAAAATACTAAGATGTATATAAAGGTTAGATGAATGTAATGGCTTATAGTTTTGTGTGTGTGCATCTTTTTACCATTCTCTGCCCTTCTATATCTTCTTTCCCTTTCCTTCCCCCCTCTTTTCCTAGAATAATCACGTTGATTTGCCATATCCCAGAAGTAGCAAGTAATGGTGCTACTGAAGGTGAACTTGAAAGACTTTACAGTGTTTGTCATCACAGTGTTTTGGCATTGCTTTGGTCTGCACATTAGTGGTATGTGGAGCCTCTAAATTGGCTAGGTTCCTTTGTTTAAAATGGTATTCATTTAGTGAATGTACACCATTGCTTTATCAGACAACATGTCACCAAGCAGCTAAGCTGATCTAGCTTAATGTTAGTCTGTTCATAGATGTCTCGGGGGCAGTTGTTGCTAACTCTAGACGAATTAAAGTGGGAATGATGCTCCTGATTATTCTTTTTCCTGAAGGAAACACTGCTTAATGTATATTACATATAGTTGTGTCACATTATTGAATAAATTAAGCTCTAAAATTAAATAGAGTTGAATAGGGATTATTATCACTGTCAAGCAAACATTTATATGGTACTTTGTATATGGCAAGAATTTGATCTAAATGTTTGACATATATTAACCTGTTTCTTCCTCTAATAATTCTATGAATGGGTAAAATAGAATCCCTGTTTAATAGATGAGGAAACCGAGGAGCAGAAATGTTAGAAAACGTATCCAAAGTCATGGAGCTCTTATAGAGAAGAGATGGCATGTCACACCAGGCAGTTTACTTCCAGAGGCTCTTCTCTTAATCCCAATGCTATCCTACCTTATTATATTATCAGTAAATATTTGATCATATTTTTAAAAATATACAGAGTATTATGCTATGCATTAGGAATGTATAAATAAGGTATTAGTTGTTTCTGTCCTTAGAGTTTTTCAACCTAGTCAGAAAGACAGGGTAAACAAATAAAACTGTAAACAATACGAGGCAGTAGAAGCTGTGATAAAGGAATCATTCAGGTGAGTTCTCTAGGATTTTGAAGATGGCCAGGTCACCAAAGGCAGGGGAAATTTGGAAAGACTTCATATATCTGGACTTCTGAGAGGTTTGGACCAAAGATCAAGATACTTTTTATGCTCTATAAAGTTATCCAAAATATGAATAGCTTAAAAATGTCTCTGAAACTCACTAAGACAGATGGTCTGAAATAATTTGAATCATCTCTGGGTAGAGTGAGTACTTGATTAAACCCCAGCAGGTAAGTGAGAATTT
Organism: Phocoena phocoena; assembly: GCF_963924675.1. Classification (NCBI taxonomy): domain Eukaryota; kingdom Metazoa; phylum Chordata; class Mammalia; order Artiodactyla; family Phocoenidae; genus Phocoena; species Phocoena phocoena. The sequence goes on from NC_089220.1 coordinate 78,598,123, forward strand.
CTAACATGAAACAAAGGAACTTAAAACACCATTATTGTGCCATTAATATAGAATTAGAGTGATCAGATAATTCAGAAGATGCTTGTCTTGATGCCTTTAAAAGTAGGACATGCAATGCCTTGGGCTGCAAACAGTTAGTCCAGTGTGTCACAGAAGCTTGGGAGTGACAAGACCCTTTAACAGCCCTGAAAAATGAACCACTGCCCAGGAGAACAGCAATCTAGAAACTGACTTGATTTTATACTTCTTTTTGTTTAAAGCAACCAACATTTCGGTGATCTCCAGTACTCCAGGGTTATATTTAGCTATTCTTACTATGATGCAGTTGTTTCAGAAGAAATAATAAATAGGTAGTTAAGTAACAAGACCAATGGCACCTCAGGATAAATAAGAATATAGGAAATTTTAAGTTGTTAGAAATTCTCTATACTTATTCCTGCCACCTCTTTTAAGTTAACAGTAAGATTATTTTATTTTTGCTCCTTTTACCTCACATGCTATTAGACTGTACTATAGTTTGCCTCCCCATTTTAGCTAATTATAATTTATTCTACACATTTCATATTTTCAGTGAACATTATGTATCAGTTTCTTAACATTAATATCTTCTGTAGAATTTGTTTAATTTACATATAGTTTAAATATATATTGTCTTTTGTAGAATTTGTTTAACTTACATATAGATGAAATATATCTCATTTGATCCTCATAATCTGGTATTATTAGTTTCTCTCCAGTATTTCTACCATCCATCCAGTTATTCAAAGTTAGAAACTGGAAGTCATTCTTGATTCTTTCCTCTCCCTTCACACTTCATATTTAATCAACATGTGTTCTTGATTATATCTCTTAAATATCTTATAGTGTATACATTTCATAAAGGCTAATTATTTCTATGGACCCAGAGGCTTATATGGTCCTGCTGAGTCTAGAACCTGGGTCTTCCGTTTCCTGGTTCAGCCTCTCTCTGATCTGCTATGATGCTTTTAGAGAAAGGAACTTTGTTTTAATTCTGTCTCAATATGTAACTATGTAATAAAATTTTATAAACACAAGCTCCTTGCAAACATTAGAAAAAAGGCACAGAAATACCAACTAGTATTAGTGTATATAAAAGACCATTAATATTACCTATGACACCAAGCTCTGAATTTATTACTCTTATGCTTTACTGAAGAACTTCTTATTGGCTATTCACCATGCTTCCCTCTTTCTCCTCCCGTCTCAGAAGAAACCTTGGCCTTCCTTCAGCTCAGGTTAATCTCTCTACCTGTGCACTACGGACCTTAACTGCTTTGCCTCCTCAGGAGTCTTGCTTCAGAAATAATACCCCCTCTTTCCAGTAGGTAACATCCCCCCACCCCATTTGCTCTTCCCCTTCAACCTATAAATATCCTTAGGTGTCTTCCAACTTAAGAAATAGAGCAAAACAAATAAAACCAACAAAACCCCTAAACTAAGAAAATATCCTTCCCTCCCCCCCCTTTCTAATCATCCTTAACTTTCTCATCTTTAGTGAGCTACTTCCAGAGCAGACCATTGCATGGGCTCTCCTCACTGCCTGAGCACCATGCACTCCTCAACCCACAGTAGCTTCTGCCCTACCATCATAATGATTACCATCACCTTTGTTTTGACAAAGCAAATGAATACTTTTCCGTGACTTAGCTTGCCTTTTATAGGATTTGACACAGTGGACCATTCATTTATTTAACAGTTATTCAATTCTTTCTATAGGCCAGGCATTATTCTAAGTGCAAAGGAGACACAATTGTGGGGAAAAAATAAATAGATTTCAGTAACACTGTGTTTTCCTGGTTTTTCTTTCTACTTCGTTCGTCATTTTTACCATTCCCTCTGTGGGCTTCTCTTCTGTTTACCCCAATGTTTCTATAACACATAATAACTGTTGGCTAAACATTGTACACTCTTCCTGGTGACTTTATTCACATGACTAAACATTTACATGTATAGTGAACAGAAGGATGCTCTACCCCAGTTTCCTTTCAGGAAGGACTGAAGACCCAGCTGAGGTGAGTGCAGTCAACACACAGCCTCCAAATGCCAGTTCTACAGGGTCAGCCTGAGCTGAACTGCCTTGCCCAAGGTCATGCCTTTTTTTATAGGATCGGATCCAATGGCTGAGCAAGGGGGAGTGTGAAGATCTGGATGCTCTGGCCTAAGAGGGAAGTTGTACAAGGTGCATCCGGAAACGTTGGCACACAAGATAGCAGGGAAACGATTAAAGACTCTGAAGCCAAGCTGAAGAGACTTCCACTTGCCAAAAATGGGACAATTTGAGTAGCATTAAGAATAATAATGGCAATGGTTAAAACATATCAGACACATTAAAACTTCATTAATTCATAGAAATACTGAAGGAAATCCACAAAACCTCATTGGTTACCTTTGGAGAATACTGGAAACAAACTCATTATTCTAAAAAATGGTAAATGGGGCATTTAACCTGCCTTTTCAGTATAAGCTAGACCTCTGTGTAACCAAGTGATTGATGAAGGAAAATTTCTCCTTATAGATGTATTCCATCTAATAATGAATAGAATTAATGATTAATAAATGATAGAATTATAATACTGTTTTGCTCACCCTTTATGAAATAATGGATATAGGCAAATATTGTACAAAGAATCTACAGAACAAGCTCACTTATAAATATTACTGCAAAAAAATAAAATATTAGCAAATAGAATCCAACTATTAATTACAGAATCATGTTTGTTTTTAAGGGATTTATGCCAGACATGCAAGAATGGTTCTATATTAGGAAGTAGGTTAGTATTATTCATCATATTTTTAGAAAATCATGATCATCTTCATAAGACACTCAAAAGGCATTTGACAAAATTAAATAGCTATTTTTTAAAAAAGCACTCAATACAAAAGTGATTGATGAACCAAGTGATTGATGAAGGAAAATTTCTCCTTATAGATGTATTCCATCTAATAATGAATAGAATTAATGATTAATAAATGATAGAATTATAATACTGTTTTGCTCACCCTTTATGAAATAATGGATATAGGCAAATATTGTACAAAGAATCTACAGAACAAGCTCACTTATAAATATTACTGCAAAAAAATAAAATATTAGCAAATAGAATCTAACTATTAATTACAGAATCATGTTTGTTTTTAAGGGATTTATGCCAGACATGCAAGAATGGTTCTATATTAGGAAGTAGGTTAGTATTATTCATCATATTTTTAGAAAATCATGATCATCTTCATAAGACACTCAAAAGGCATTTGACAAAATTAAATAGCTATTTTTTAAAAAAGCACTCAATACAAAAGGAATCAAGATACTTCATTAACTTAATAAAATACATGTATCTCAGCCCAAAGCCAACATCTAACTTAATGGGAAAATGCTGGGGATATTTCCTAAAGTCAGATCCAAGACAAGGATACTACCATCATACTACTATTCAACAATGACCTGGTATATTAGGCAAGAACAATTGTATAAGAGAAAGTGATTATGCAAGATTATAATAATATTATACTATGTTATATTATTGAATTGTATAAGAGAAAGATATAAAATTATATGAGACAGGTATAAAAGTTGTAAAGGAGGATGCAGAGCTGTACTGTTTGCAGATGATTTGATTATATACCTGGAATACCCAAGAAACTTGGCTGAAAAATCACTATATACAATAAGATAGTTTAGGAAGATGCTTGATGTTAAATTAATATACTGAAAAAAAGGCTTCATGATACAAATATCCATTTAGAAGATAAAACTGAAGAAAAGACTTATTAAAATAGTAACAAAAAGGTAAAATATTTAGGAATAAACAGTACAAAAAATGTAACAAGAAGGTAAAATATTGGAGACTCCTGGGAAGACGGCAGAAGAGTAAGACGGGGAGATCACCTTCCTCCCCACAGATACACCAGAAATACATCTACACGTGGAACAACTCCTACAAAACACCTACTGAACGCTGGCAGAAGACCTCAGACCTCCCCAAAGGCAAGAAACTCCCCATGTACCTGGGTAGGGCAAAAGAAAAAATAAACAGAGACAAAAGAATAGGGACGGGACCTGCACCAGTGGGAGGGAGCCGTGAAGGAGGAAACGTTTCCACACACTAGAAGCCCCTTCGCGGGTGCAGAGTGCAGGTGGCAGAGGGGGAAAGCTTCGGAGCTGCGGGGGAGAGCACAGCAACAGGGGTGCAGAGGGCAAAGCGGAGAGATTCCCGCACAGAGGATTGGTGCCAACCGGCACTCACCAGCCCGAGAGGCTTGTCTGCTCACCCGCTGGGGCGGGCAGGGCTGGGAGTTGAGGCTCGGGCTTCGATCGGAATGCCGGGAGAGGACTGGGGTTGGCAGCATGAACACAGCCTGCAGGGGGTTAGTGCACCACGGTTAACCGGGAGGGAATCCGGGGAAAAGTCTGGACCTGCCAAAGAGGCAAGAGACTTTTTCTTCCCTCTTTGTTTCTTGGTGTGCGAGGAGAGGGGATTAAGAGCGCTGCTTAAAGGACCTCCAGAAACGGGCGCGAGCTGTGGCTAAAAGTGTGGACCCCAGAGACGGGCATGAGACGGTAAGGCTGCTGCTGCTGCCACCAAGAAGCCTGTGTGCGAGCACTGGTCACTATCCACATCCCCTTCCGGGGAGCCTGCGCAGCCCACCACTGCCAGGGTCCCGGGATCCAGGGACAACTTCCCAGGAGAACGCACGGTACGCCTCAGGCTGGTGCAACGTCACGCCGGCCTCTGCCACTGCATGCTCGCCCCGCACTACGTGCCCATCCCTCCTCTCGGCCTGAGTTAGGCGGAGCCCCCCAATCAGCGGATCCTTTAACCCCGTCCTGTCTGAGCGAAGAACAGACGCCCGCCGGCGACCTACACGCAGAGGCGGGGCCAAATCCAAAGCTGAGCTCCTTTGAGCTGTGAGAACAAAGAAGAGAAAGGGAAATCCCTCCCAGCAGCCTCAGGAGCAGTGGATTAAAGCTCCATAATCAACTTGATGTACCCTGTGTCTGTGGAATCCATGAATAGACAGCGAATCATCCCAAATTGAGGAGGTGGACTTTGAGAGCAAGATTTATGATTTTTTCCCCTTTTCCTCTTTTTGTGAGTGTGTATGTGTATGCTTCTGTGTGAGATTTTGTCTGTATAGCTTTGCTTTCACCATTTGTCCTAAGGTTCTATCCCCTTTTTTGTTTTTACTTTTTAAAAGAATTTTTTTCTTAATAATTATTTTTTATTTTAATAACTTTATTTTATTTTACCCTCTTTCTTTTTTTCTTTCTTTCTACTTTTTCTCCCTTTTATTCTGAGCCGTGTGGATGAAACGCTCTTGGTACTGCAGCCAGGAGTCAGTGCTGTGCCTCTGAGGTGGGAGAGCCAACTTCAGGACACTGGTCCACAAGAGACCTCCCAGCTCCACATAATATCAAACGGCGAAAATCTCCCAGAGATCTCCATCTCAACACCAGCACCCAGCTTCAACCAACGGCCAGCAAGCTACAGTGCTGGACACCCTATGCCAAACAACTAGCAAGACAGGAACACAACCCCACCCATTAGCAGAGAGGCTGCCTAAAATCATAATAAGTCCACAGACACCCCAAAACACAACACCAGATGTGGACCTGCCCACCAGAAAGACAAGATCCAGCTTCATCCACCAGAACACAGGCACTAGTCCCCTCAACCAGGAAGCCTACAGAACCCACTGAACAAACTTTAGCCACTGGGGATAGACACCAAAAAAAAACGGGAACTACAAACCTGCAGCCTGCAAAAAGGAGACCCCAAACACAGTAAGATAAGCAAAATGAGAAGACAGAAAAACACACTGCAGATGAAGGACCAAGATGAAAACCCACCAGACCTAATGAAAAGGAAATAGGCAGTCTACCTGAAAAAGAATTCAGAATAATGATAGAAAAGATGATCCAAAATCTTGGAAATAGAATAGACAAAATGCAAGAAACATTTAACAAGGACCTAGAAGAACTAAAAATGAAACAAACAACGATGAACAACACAATAAATGAAATTTAAAATTCTCTAGAAGGGATCAGTAGCAGAATAACGGAGGCAGAAGAACGGATAAGTGACCTGGAAGATAACATAGTGGAAATAACTATTGCACAGCAGAATAAAGAAAAAAGAATGAAAAGAACTGAGGACAGTCTCAGAGACCTCTGGGACAACATTAAACGCACCAACATTCGAATTATAGGGGTTCCAGAAGAAGAAGAGAAAAAGAAAGGGACTGAGAAAATATTTGAAGAGATTATAGTTGAAAACTTCCCTAATATGGGAAAGGAAATAGTTAATCAAACCCAGGAAACACAGAGAGTCCCATACAGGATAAATCCAAGAAGAAATACGCCAAGACACATATTAATCAAACTGTCAAAAATTAAATACAAAGAAAGCATATTAAAAGCAGCAAGGGAAAAACAACAAATAACACACGAGGGAATCCCCATAAGGTTAACAGCTGATCTTTCAGCAGAAACTCTGCAAGCCAGAAGGGAGTGGCAGGACATATGTAAACTGATGAAGGAGAAAAACCTGCAACCAAGATTACTCTGCCCAGCAAGGATCTCATTCAGATTTGATGGAGAAATTAAAACCTTTACAGACAAGCAAAAGCTGAGAGAGTTCACCACCACCAAACCAGCTTTACAACAATTGCTAAAGGAACTTCTCTAGGCAAGAAAGACAAGAGAAGGAAAAGACCTACAATAACAAACCCAAAACAATTAAGAAAATGGGACTAGGAACATACATATCAATAATTACCTTAAATGTAAATGGATTAAATGCTCCCACCAAAAGACACAGATTGGCTGAATGGATCAAAAACAAGACCCATATATATGCTGTCTCCAAGAGACCCACTTCAGACCTAGAGACACATACAGACTGAAAGTAAGGGGATGGAAAAAGATATTCCATGGAAATGGAAACCAAAAGAAAGCTGGAGTAGCAATTCTCATATCCGACAAAATAGACTTTAAAATAAAGACTATTAGAAGAGACAAAGAAGAACACTACATAATGATCAAGGGATCGATCCAAGAAGAAGATATAACAATTGCAAATATTTATGCACCCAACATAGGAGCACCTCAATACATAAGGCAAATACTAACAGCCATAAAAGGGGAAATCCACAGTCACACATTCATAATAGGGGACTCTAACACCCCACTTTCACCAATGGACAGATCACCCAAAATGAAAATAAATAAGGAAACACAATCTTTAAATGATACATTAAACAAGATGGACTTAATTGATATTTATAGGACATTCCATCCAAACACAACAGAATACACATTTTTCTCAAGTGCTCATGGAACATTCTCCAGGATAGATCATATCTGGGGTCACAAACCAAGCCTTGGTAAATTTAAGAAAACTGAAATTGTATCAAGTGTCTTTTCCGACCACAATGCTATGAGACTAGATATCAATTACAGGAAAAGATCTATAAAAAACACAAACACATGGAGGCTAAACAATACACTACTTAATAACGAAGTGATCACTGAAGAAATCAAAGAGGAAATCAAAAAATACCTAGAAACTAATGACAATGGAGACACGACAATCCAAAATCTAGGGGATGAAGCAAAAGCAGTTCTAAGAGGGAAGTTTATAGCAATATAATCCAACCTTAAGAAACAGGAAATATCTCGAGTAAACAACCTAACCTTGCACCTAAAGCAATTAGAGAAAGAAGAACAAAAGAACCCCAAAGTTAGCAGAAGGAAAGAAATCATAAAGATCGGGTCAGAAATAAATGAAAAAGAAATAAAGGAAATGATAGCAAAGATGAATAAAACTAAAAGCTGGTTCTTTGAGATGATAAACAAAATTGATAAACCATTAGCCAGACTCATCAAGAAAAAAAGGGAGAAGACTCAAATCAATAGAATTAGAAATGAAAAAGGAGAAGTAACAACTGACACTGCAGAAATACAAAAGATCATGAGAGATTACTCCAAGCAACTCTATGCCAATAAAATGGACAACCTGGAAGAAATGGACAAATTCTTAGAAATGCACAACCTGCCAAGACTGAATCAGAAAGAAATAGAAAATATGAACAGATCAATCACAAGCACTGAAATTGAAACTGTGATTAAAAATATTCCAACAAACAAAAGCCCAGGACCAGATGGCTTCACAGGTGAATTCTATCAAACATTTAGAGAAGAGCTAACACCTATCCTCCTCAAACTCTTCCAAAATATAGCAGAGGGAGGAACACTCCAAAACTCATTCTATGAGGCCACCATCACCCTGATACCAAAACCAGACAAGGATGTCACAAACGAAGAAACCTACAGACCAATATCACCGATGAACACAGATGCAGAAATCCTCAACAAAATACTAGCAAACAGAATCCAACAGCACATTAAAAGGATCATACACAATGATCAAGTGGGGTTTATTCCAGGAATGCAAGGATTCTTCAATATACACAAATCAATCAAAGTGATACACCATATTAACAAATTGAAGGAAAAAAACCATATGATCATCTCAATAGATGCAGAGAAAACTTTTGACAAAATTCAACACCCATTTATGATAAAAACCCTGCAGAAAGTAGGCATAGAGGGAACTTTCCTCAACATAATAAAGGCCATCTAGAACAAACCCACAGCCAACATCATCCTCAATGGTGAAAAACTGAAAGCATTTCCACAAAGATCAGGAACAAGACAAGGTTGCCCACTGTCACCACTCTTATTCAACATAGTTCTGGAAGTTTTAGCCACAGCAATAAGAGAAGAAAAGGAAATAAAAGGAATCCAAATCGGAAAAGAAGAAGTAAAGCTGTCACTGTTTGCAGATGACATGATACTATACATAGAGAATCCCAAAGATGCTACCAGAAAACTACTAGAGCTAATCAATGAATTTGGTAAAGTAGCAGGATACAAAATTAATGCATGGAAATCTCTGGCATTCCTATACAGTAATGATGAAAAATCTGAAACTGAAATCAAGAGAACACTCCCATTTACCACTGCAACAAAAAGAATAAAATATCTAGGAATAAACCTACCTAAGGAGACAAAAGATCTGTATGCAGAAAATTGTAAGACACTGATGAAAGAAATTAAATGTGATACAAATAGATGGAAAGATATACCATGTTCTTGGATTGGAAGAATCAACACTGTGAAAATGACTCTACTACCCAAAGCAATCTACAGATTCAATGCAATCCCTATCAAACTATCACTGGCATTTTTCACAGAAGTAGAACAAAAAATTTCACAATTTGTATGGAAACACAAAAGACCCTGAATAGCCAAAGCAATCTTGAGAACGAAAAACAGAGCTGGAGGAATCAGGCTCCCTGACTTCAGACTATACTACAAAGCTACAGTAATCAAGACAGTATGGTACTGGCAGAAAAACAGAAATATACATCAATGGAACAGGATAGAAAGCCCAGAGATAAACCCACACACATATGGTCCTCTTTGATAAATGAGGCAGGAATGTACAGTTGAGAAAGGACAGCCTCTTCAATAAGTGGTGCTGGGAAAACTGGACAGGTACATGTAAAAGTATGAGATTAGATCACTCCCTAGCACCACACACAAAAATAAGCTCAAAATGGATTAAAGACCTAAATGTAAGGCCAGAAAGTATCCAACTCTTAGAGGAAAACATAGGCAGAACACACTATGACATAAATCACAGCAAGATCCTTTTTGACCCACCTCCTAGAGAAATGGAAATAAAAACAAACATAAACAAATGGGACCTAATGAAACTTAAAAGCTTTTGCACAGCAAAGGAAACCATAAACAAGACCAAAAGACAACCCTCAGAATGGGAGAAAATATTTGCAAATGAAGCAACTGACAAAGGATTAATCTCTAAAAATTTACAAGCAGCTCATGCAGCTCAGTAACAGAAAAACAAACAACCCAATTCAAAAATGGGCAGAAGACCCAAATAGACATTTCTCCAAAGAAGGTATACAGACTGCCAAGAAACACATGAAAGAATGCTCAATCTCATTAATCATTAGAGAAATGCAAGTCAAAACTACAATGAGATATCATCTCACGCCAGTCAGAATGGCCATGATCTAAAAATCTAGAAACAATAACTGCTGGAGAGGGTGTGGAGAAAAGGGAACCCTCTTGCACTGCTGGTGGGAATGTGAATTGGTACAGTCACTATGGAGAACAGTATGGAGGTTCCTTAAAAAACTACAAATAGAACTACCATATGACCCAGCAATCCCACTACTGGGCATGTACCCTGAGAAAACCATAATTCAAAAAGTCATGTACCCAAATATTCATTGCAGCTCTATTTACAATAGCCAGGAGATGGAAACAACCTAAGTATCCATCATTAGATGAATGGATAAAGAAGATGTGGCACATATATACAATGGAATATTACTCAGCCATAAAAAGAAATGAAGTTGAGCTATTTGTAATGAGTTGGATAGACCTAGAGTCTATCATACAGAGTGAAGTAAGTCAGAAAGAGAGAGACAAATACCGTATGCTAACACATATATATGGAATTTAAGGGAAAAAATGTCATGAAGAACCTAGGGGTAAGACAGGAATAAGGACACAGACCTACTAGAGAATGGACTTGAGGATATGGGGAGGGGGAAGGGTAATCTGTGACAAAGTGAGACAGTGGCATGTACACTACCAAATGTAAAATAGATAGCGAGTGAGAAGCAGCCGCATAGCACAGGGAGATCACCTCGGTGCTTTGTGACCACTGGATGGGTGAGATAGGGAGGGAGGGAGATGCAAGGGGGAGGAGATATGGGAACATATGTATATGTATAACTGATTCACTTTGTTATAAAGCAGAAACTAACACACCATTGTAAAGCAATTATACTCCAATAAATATGTAAAAAAAAAAGGTAATATATTTAGGAATAAACAGTACAAAAAATGTAAGAGAGCCATATGAGGAAACAGTCCTGACATACACAAAAGTACACTTGAAACAAATGTGAAGATAAGTCATGTACTTAGGGAAGCTCAACAACACATATGTTAGTTTGTAAATTTAACAACATCCTCACCCCCTAAAAAAATACCACAAGGTTTTGTTTTCCTTACCCCTCCCCTCTAACTAAACAAGCTAATTCTAGTCTTTTGGGAATTTATTGCAAAGGTCGCCAGAGGAAGTTCAATGGTGGGGAGACTACACCTATCAGATACTGAAACAAGCTATAAACTTTAACAGTTGTATCATTCTGGCATATGAAGGAGATTCAAGTTAGCTATGGGAATTTAGTCTATGATAAAAGTGGCTTCTCAAATTGGTGGGGCAGAAATGGAAGACAATAAGTGATCGTGAGATTATATAGTAGCAATGTGGAGAAACACAAAGTTGTATACTTTACCCTGTTCATCAGAATAAAAGACCAAATGGATCAAGTATTTAAATGTAAAAAAAATCAAACATTCTAGGAAAAAACACAAGCAAATTCCTTTATAAATCTGAAGTGTAAAGGACCTTCTAAATATTACAATCAATGATGTTAGAAGCTAATACTTCCATAGCATGTACAATGTGCAAGCCACTGTTCTGAGACTTTTACGTATATTTACTCATTTAATCTTATAACAACCATTTGAAGTAGGTACTCTTATTACTTCCACGTGAACATAAACATAGGACAAGGCAGAACACCATTATATGTTACCTGAGAGAGATACAACGTACTTCAGAGATTCAAAAGAGGAAGAGCTATCAGACTGGGGAAATAAAAATGATCTAATGGAAACAGCAGAATCTGAGGTAGGTCCAGAAAGATGTAAGGTGATCAGTAAAAGGGTGAAAATATGGTATAAATCCTAATTCAGTCAACATGGGGTATCCCAGGAATAACTGCTGGTTCAAGATGGAGGCATAGGAAGATCCCGAACTCACCTCCTCCCCAGACACACTGAGTCTACAGTTACGTACAAAACAATTTCCTCTTAAAAAAAAAAAAAAACTAAAGGCTGGCTAAGTGATGACTACACATCGAGCAAAAGAGAAGAAAAGCACATCGAAGTGGGTAGAAGAGGCTGGGACACTATCTTGCCATAAACCCCACACCTAGTGTGGTGCCCCACGACTGGGAGAGATCTCAAAACTCAAGAGCTTCTCCTTGAGGAGTAAAGCATTCAAACCCCTCATCAGGCATCTCAACTTCTAAGACATACACTTGAAAGATGAGCCCCCAAGACATCTAACTCTGAAAACCAACAGGGCTTGCATCCCAAGACCCACAAGACTGTAGTGATCTGAGAAATGTCTCTTAAAGGGCTCACAGACTCAGGCTTACCTTCCCCAGGGCTCGGCTCAGAAGCAGCCAATAGCACCCAGACTTGAAGTAGCCACTCTCCTGCTTATATTAAGGCATCAGCCTGAGGGGCAGGCATCTCATCTAACACACACATCTAGGAGTCTGCTGGAACACTCTCCAGGGACAGAGACTGGTGGGTACCATCTTGGTACTCTCCCTTTGCCTTTCTCCAGAGCACCAGTATCTCCTGGAAGAGAAATTTTACACTTGTCTGGTGACCCAATTTTTGTGGCTGCCACCTAGGGGACACTTCTTGATTGCTTGGCTCTGGAGGCCAGGGGAGCTCGTTGTCCTGGTCCCACGATACTGTAATAATCAGAGTCACCCAGAAAGGAGCGCATACCCCTGTCTGATACCCCAATTTCACGACTGCTGCCAGGGGACACTTCTACTTCACCTGGCTCTGGTGGCCAGTGGGGCTTTCAACTGTGGGACCCACAGGACTGTAACCAAAGGAGAAAGAGTTCTTAAACAGCTAACACCCCCAGGACATAGCAAGAGGCAACACACCTAAGAGCTTAGTTTTTCTGTGAAGGAGGCCTATTAGCTAATCATGATTGTGGCCTGAGGGGCGGGCTTCTAATTACACTTGCATCTTGAGACCTACTGTAATACTTTCCAGAGACCTCAGAAGGCAGTTCTATCTTCATGTTCAGCCTCTGCCATGCTCTTGAGCACCAGTATTTCTGGGAGGGGAGCTTTTCATGTGTCTGGTGCCTTGGCTTTTATGTCTGGTGCCCTAGTTTTTGTGCTGCTGCCCAAGGGACACCCTTTGATTGCCTGGCTCTGGTGGCTGAAGAGGCTTACATTCCTGGGTCCCTTTGGACTATGGCAGTCAGACAGACAGACAATTCTTGGCTAGCTACCACCACCAGGGCACTGCACAGACAGCTGGCTAAGGTATAGTCCTCGGTCTGTGAAGGAGGCTTCTTTGCTTATCTTCGAGATTCATCTTGAGGGGCAGGCTTCAGATTTGGCACATATTTAGTGGCCTACAGAGCTGTTCTCAAGGAGTGAGGGCTATGGACATCATGTTGGTGCTCCCAAGAGCAGTACCATCTTGGCTCTCCCTTTACGTTTCTCCAGCTCATGGTATCACCCAGAAAAGAGCTTCTACATTTGTTTGAAGACCTGATTACTATGACTACTGCCCAATGGACACCTCCAGATTGCCTGGCTCTGGTGGCCAGTAGGACTTACAAAACCTGCAGTCCTACAGGTCTGTATATATTTGCATACTATTAAAATCTGATGTCGAGATTCAAGATGGCAGAGGAGTAGATGGATGTGGAGTTCATCTCTCTCCACAGATGCATCAGGAATATATCTACAGATGCAACAATTCTCACAGAACACCGGCTGAAAACTAGCAGAAAACCTTGGACACCAGAAAGGACTATAAAGATCCCTGCATAACAGGGTAGGATGGAAAAAAGAAGGGAGAAGGAGGAGGAGAGGAAGCAGGATGGGACCTGCACCCCAGGGTGGGGGAGCTGAAGCAGAGGAGAGATTCCTGAATTTGGGGACACCCCCCCTCTGACAGGGAAATCGACTGGGACAGAAGGGAAGCATTTGAAGCTGTTGGAAGAGGGTGAAGCGGCCAATCTGTGGCAGATGGGACAGAGTGAGAAATACACAGATGGTCCGTACCTCAGCCCTAGGTGTCCTGGACTGGGATGTGTGTTCACAGGTGTGCAAGGGGCCTGGGAGCTGGTGCATGGAGATGGTAGAACAGGCTGAGAGCAAGAACTGCTGTTGGCTGTGGGGAGATGGACTGAGGGGATGGGAGGGAAGAAATCCACAGCAGGGAATGCCTATGAAGGAAGACTGAACTGCCATGGAAGCAGGGTGCTACTGCTGAGTCACACACAGGGGGAGGAGCCACTATTGTAGCCTCTCCTCCCCTGCACGCTGGTGCCTGCCAACGACAGTAAAAGAAGCCCGCTCAGGGCTGGATCTTGCGCGCTGGCTGCCGAGCAATGATAAAAGCCCCCTCAGGGCTGGCCCTCGTGCGCCTGCTGCCAGGAGCCAGAAAAGGCCCTCACTAGGGCCATATCTCTTGTGCCCATGGCCACTGGTTTCCCTGCGCATTTGGCACCACTGGGGCTCCCGAGATCCAAGCAGTCATACCACCTCTGCGCCTGGTCCTCACAGGGGCAGACCCAAGAGCTCCAAGGCAGCCTCAGGACCAGACTCCTATGGGTGGACCACATGCAGAGGTGGGGATAAAACCAAAGCTGAACCCCAGGGACGGGGTGACTAAGGAAGAAGATCGAAAATCCATCAGCTGTACAAGCTGCAGATTAAATCCCTGCAATCACCTGGGTAGACCCTGCATCTATGGAATATCTGAGCAGATAATGAGTGTTCCCACAAATGAAAACGGTCTAGCTCTGGCAGCTGTGGATGTTGAGGGCAAGCACACACAGGAATTGGGCCCAATCAGAGTCTGAGTGGTCTCCAAAGGGCTCACAGCAGGTCCAGAGACCAGCCCAGAGGCAGAGGAGAGCCTCTTGGGAAGGAGGTGAGCTGTGGCTCACGGTGTGTGCAAGGACACTGACAGCTGAGATGCCAGGAAAACACTATTAGTACTATTATTTTTATTACGTTTTGATTCATTCTGTTGTTAGTTCTGGCTGGTGGGTGTTTTTTTTTTCTTTTTCTTTCTTGTTTGTTTGTTGTTGTTTTAAATTTTTTTAATTTAGTCTTTTGGGACCTCCATGTTTTATAACATATTTTTATTTTAATTTTTTAATATATTTTTGCTTTTCTGTTGTTTTATGTTCTTTCCCCTTTTTTCTTCTTCTTTTTCTTTAATATATTTTTATTAAAAAAATGTCCATTTCTACTTTGCGTTTCTGTTGTCCTGTGTCCCATTTTATTTTATTATTTTTAAAATCATTTTTACCAGTTTGTTCTGTTTCCTTGCTTTATTCTTCAGTTGGCACACTGTGTTGGTTTTATTTGTAGGTTATATATTTTTGTTAGTTTTAATCCTAATTGTCTGATTTCGTTTTTGACTTCTATTTGTCTGTCGATCTCTTGCTTTTTGTTTTATTTGGCTCTATTTTTTTTTTTTTTTTTTTTTTTTTTTGCAGTATGTGGGCCTCTCATTGCTGCGGCCTCCCCCATTGCAGAGCACAGGCTCCGGACATGCAGGCCCAGCGGCCATGGCTCACAGGCCCAGCCACTCTGCGGCATGTGGGATCCTCCCAGGCCCGGGCACGAACCCACGTCCCCTGCATCGGTAGGCGGACCCTCAACCACTGTGCCACCAGGAAAGCCCAATTTGGCTCTATTTTTGTTTCTTTTACATGTGTTTGCATTTCCTTGTTTCTGTTTTTATTTGATTTTGTTTTTACCATTTCTCTGGGGGTTTTTTTGTCTTTTTTTAAAAACTATATTTTCTATTTGGTTTTCTTTAAAATTTCTATTTCTATGTTTTTCTGTCTTCTTCCCCCTTTCTCTTTTTATTTTTAATCATTTTTGTTGGTTTGTTTTGTTTCTTTCCTTCATTCTTCAGTTGGCAGTCTGCCTTTGTTTTGTTTTTGGGTTTTGTGTTTTTGTCAGCTTTCTTTTTAATTGATTTCGTTCTTGAGTTCGTTTGTCTGGTTGTTTTCTTGCTTTTTGATTTATTTGGTTCTGTTTTTGTTTCTTTTGTGTGTGTGCGTGTTTCCTTGTTTCTGTTTCTGTCTGTTTGATTTTACTTTTTACCATTTGTCTGGGGTTTTCTTAGTCTTTTTTTTTTTTAATCCCCTTCATTGCCAGGATGAGCGACTTGTGGAGTCTTGGTCCCTTGACCAGAAGTCCAGCCTGAGGCTCTGGGGTGGGAGCACCAACTCCAGGATGCTGGACCACTAGAGAATTCCTGGCCCCAGGGAAGATTAATTGCTGAGAAGTCTCATGGGGGCCTCTATCTGAATCCAAGTCCTAGCTCCACCCAACTGCCAGCAGCTCCCAGCACTGGATGCCTCACACCAAACAACAAATAAGACAGGAACACAAACCAACCCATCAGCACACACACTACCTAAAGTCATGCTAAGCTCAAAGACACGCCAAAACACACCACCTGACATGGCCCTGCTCATTAGGGGGAAAAGACTCGGCTCCATGCACCAGAATGCAGGCAACAGTCCCTCCCATCAGGAAGCCTACGCAAGGCACTGGACCAATCTAACCACTGGGGGCAGAGAACAGAAGCAAGAGGAACTATGATGCTGCAGCCTGGGGAAAGTAAACCTCACTATGGTAAATTAGACAAAATGAGAAGACAGAGAAATATTTTACAGGCAGAGGAGCAAGATAAAAGCCCACAAGACCAAATAAATGAAGAGGGAATAGGCAAACTACCTGAAAAAGAACTCTGAGTAATGATAGTAAAGATGATCCAAAATCTTGGAAATATAGAATACAAGAAACGTTTAACAAGGACCTAGAAGAACTAAACAGCAAACAAACAGTAATGAACAACACAATAACTGAAATTAAAAATACTCTAGAAGGAATCAATAGAAGAATAACTGAGGCAGAAGAACGGATAAGTGAGCTGGAAGGTAGAATGGTGGAAATAACAGTCGCAGAGCAGAATAAAGAAAAAAGAAGGAAAAGAATGGAGGACAGTCTCAGAGACTTCTGGGACAACAATAAGCACACCAGCATTTGAATTGCAGGCGTCCCAGAAGAAGAAGAAAAAAGAAAGGGTCTGAGAAAATATTTGAAGAGATTATAGTCGAAAACTTCCCCAACACAGGAAAGAAAATAGTCAATCAACTCCAGGAAGTGCAGAGAGTCCCACACAGGATAAATCCAAGGAGAAACATGCCGAGACACATATTAATCAAACTAACAAAAATTTAACACAAAGAAAAAATATTAAAAGCAGCAAGGGAAAAGCAACAAATAAAATAGTAGGGAATCCCCATAAGGTTAACAGCTGATCTTTCAGGAGAAACTCTAAAGGCCAGAAGGGAGTGGCAAGATATATTTAAAGTGATGAAAGGGAAAAACCTACAACCAAGACTAGTCTACCCAGCAAGGATCTCATTCAGATTCGATGGAGAAATCAAAAGCTTTACAAACAAGCATAAGTTAAGAGAATTCAGCACCACCAAACCAGATTTACAATAAATGCTAAAGGAACTTCTCTAGGCAGGAAACACAAGAGAAGGAAGAGACCTACAAAAACAAGGAAGGAAACTACATAATGATCAAGGGATCAATCCAAGAAGAAGATATAACAATTGTAAATATCTATGCACCCAACATAGGAGCACCTCAATAAATAAGGCACATGATATAGGCATAAAAGGGAAAGTCGACAGTAACACAATAATAGTAGGTGACTTTAACATGCCACTTACACCAATGGACAGATCATCCAAAATGAAAATAAATGAGGAAACAAGCTTTAAATGACACATTAGACCAGATGAACTTAATTGATATATATAGGACATTCCATCCAAAACAACAGAATACACTTCCTTCTCAAGTGTACACAGAACATTCTCCAAGATAGATCACATCTTGAGTCACAAATCAAGCCTTGGTAAATTTAAGAAAACTGAAATCGTATCAAGTATCTTTTCCGACCACAAAACTATGTGACTCGATATCAATTACAGGAAAAAAAACAACAGTGTAAAAAATACAAACACATGGAGCCTAAACAATATGCTACTAAACAACTAAGAGATCACTGAAGAAATCAAAGAGGAAATCAAAAAATACCCAGAAACAAATGACAATGAAAACACGATGACCCAAAACCTATGGGATGCAGCAAAAGCAGTTCTAAGAGGGAAGTTTATAGCCATACAATCCTACCTCAAGAAACAAGAAGAAGCTCAAATAAACAACCAAACCTTACACCTAAAGCAATTAAAGAAAGAAAAACAAATAAAAACCCCAAAGTGAGCAGAAGGAAAGAAATCATAAAGATCACATCAGAAATAAATGAAAAAGAAATGAAGGAAACAATAGCAAAGATCAATAAAACTAAAAGCTGCTTCTTTGAGAAGATAAACAAAATTGATAAGCCATTAGCCAGATTCATCAGGAAAAAAAGGGAGAAGACTCAAATCAACAGAATTAGAAACGAAAAAGGAGAAGTAACAACTGACACTGCAGAAATCTAAAGGATCATGAGAGATGACTACAAGAAACTATATGCCAATAAAATGGACAACCTGGAAGAAATGGACAAATTCTTAGAAAAGTACAACCTTCCAAGACCCAGGAAGAAATAGAAAATATGAATAGACCAATCTATTCATTAGATTCATTAAAAATCGTCCAACAAGCAAAAGCCCAGGACCAGATGGCTTCACAGGTGAATTCTATCAAACATTTAGAGAAGAGCTAACACCTATCCTTCTCAAACTCTTCCAAAATATAGCAGAGGGAGGAATACTCCCAAACTCATTCTACGAGGCTACCAACACCCTGATACCAAAACCAGACAAAGATGTCACAAAATAAAGAAAATTACAGGCCAATATCACTGATGAACATAGATGCAAAAATCCTCAACAAAATACTAGCAAACAGAATCCAACAGCACATTAAAGGATCATATACCATGATCAAGTGGGTTTTATCCCAGGGATGCAAGGATTCTTCAATATACGCAAATCAATCAATGTGATACACCATATTAACAAACTGAAGGATAAAAACCATGTGATAATCTCAAAAGATGCAGAAAAAGCTTTTGACAAAATTCAACACCCATTTATGATAAAAACTCTCCAGAAAGTGGGCACAGAGAGAAACCACCTCAACATAATAAAAGCCATATATGACACCCACAGCCAACATCATTCTTAATGGTGAAAAACTGAAACCATTTTCTCTAAGATCAGGAACCAGACAAGGGTGCCCACTCTCACCAGTAAGATAATAAAATAAATAAATAAATAAAATCTGATGTCTAAGGGTCTGGCTTTTAGTCAGCCTGAATCTAGGTGCTGAGATCCTCCCCTTTGGGGCACCAACAGGTACTGGCACATCCTCAACTTCTGGGAGTTATTGAACGTGTAGTAGGCTGCTTGGACAAAGACAAAGGTTTGAGAGACAATCAAGACCTGAAGCAGGACTCAATGTCGAGCTTCAACTCCTACACAAGGCCTTTCCTTTAAGACTGGTAGAGGTGGTTGTTTCATCTACTATATAGAAATCAACACAGAGGGTCAAGTGAAATGAAGCAACAGAGGAATATGTACCAAATAAAACAAGAACCTAAGAAAAAACCTTAATGAAATGGAGATAATTTACCTGATGAAGATTTTGAAGAAATGGTCATAAAGATGCTCAATGAACTGGGGGCAAGAATGGATGGACACAGTGAGAACTTCAACAAAGAGACGGAAAATATAAGAAAGTATCAAATAGAAGTCACAGAGCTGAAGAATACAAACACTGAACTAAAAAATATACTACATGTGTTCAACAGCAGATGAGATGAAGCAGAGGAACGATCAGTCAACTTGAAGACAAGGCAGTGGAACTCACCCAATCAGAGCAGTAAAAAGAAAAAAGAATGAAAAAACAAATAAAGGTAGCTTGAGGGACTTATGGGATAACATCAAATGGTTTCATATTCGCATAATAGGGCTCCCAGAAAGAGAAGACAGAGAGAAAGGGGCATAAATCTTATTTGAAGAAATAATGGCTGAAAACTTCCCTAACCTGGGGAAGGAAACTGATATACAAATCCAGGAAGTCCAGAGGGTGCCAATAAGAGGAACCAAAAGAGACCCATGCCATGGTACATTATAATTAAAATGTCAAAATTTAAAGATTAGGTGAGAATCTTACCAGCAGCAAGAGAAAAACAACTTATTACACACAACGGAACCCCCACAGAAGTCTATCAGCAGATTTTTCAGAGGAAACTTTGCAGGCCAGAAGGGAGTAGCATGATATATTCAAAATGCTTAAAGAAAAAACATCTTCTAACCAAGAATATCCTACCTGGCCAAGTTATCATTCAAAGTAAAAGAGAAATAAAGTTTTCTAGACAAGCAAGAGCTAACTGAGTTCATCACCAATAAACAAGCATTACAAGAAGTGTTATAAAGGGACTTCTTAAAGCTGAAAAGCAAGGACACTAATTAGTAACAAGAACACAATAACAAATCTCACAGGAAAGGTAAATATATAGTAAAGGTAGTGGATTAATCACTTATAAAGCTATTATAAATGTTAAGAGACAAAAGTAGTAAAAAATAACTATGATGACAATTAGTTAAGGGATACACAATATAAAAAGATGTAAAATGTGATATCAAAAACATAAATGTTGTGGGGGATAGTAATGATGTTGAGCTTTACAATGGGATCAAACTTCAGCTGTCATCAATTTAAAATAGGCTGTTTGTTATACAGCAAAGGAAACCATAAACAAGATCAAAAGACAACCCTCAGAATGGGAGAAAATATTTGCAAATGAAGCAACTGACAAAGGATTAATCTCTAAAAATTTATAAGCAGCTCATGCAGCTCAATAACAAAAAAACAGACAACCCAATCCAAAAATGGGCAGAAGACCTAAATAGACATTTCTCCAAAGAAGACATATAGACTGCCAACAAACACATGAAAGAATGCTCAACATCATTAATCATTAGAGAAATGCAAATCAAAACTACAATGAGATATCATCTCACACCAGTCAGAATGGCCATCATCAGAAAATCTAGAAACAATAAATGCTGGAAAGGGTGTGGAGAAAAGGGAACCCTCTTGCACTGCTGGTGGGAATGTGAATTGGTACAGCCACTATGGAGAACAGTATGGAGGTTCCTTAAAAAATTACAGATAGAACTACCATATAACCCAGCAATCCCACTATTGGGCATATACCCTGAGAAAACCATAATTCAAAAAGAGTCATGTACCAAAATGTTCATTGCAGCTCTATTTACAGTAGCCCGGAGATGGAAACAACCTAAGTGTCCATCATCGGATGAATGGATAAAGAAGATGTGGCACATATATACAATGGAATATTACTCAGCCATAAAAAGAAACGAAATTGAGCTATTTGTAATGAGGTGGATAGACCTAGATTCTGTCCTACAGAGTGAAGTAAGTCAGAAAGACAAAGACAAATACCATATGCTAACACATATATATGGAATTTAAGAAAAAAAAATGTCATGAAGAACCTAGGGGTAAGACAGGAATAAAGACACAGACCTACTAGAGAATGGACTTGAGGATATGGGGAGGGGGAAGGTTAAGTTGTGATAAAGCGAGAGAGAGGCATGGACATATATACACTACCAAACGTAAGGTAGATAGCTAGTGGGAAGCAGCCGCATAGCACAGGGAGATCACCTCGGTTCTTTGTGACCGCCTGAAGGGGTGGGATAGGGAGGGTGGGAGGGAGGGAGATGCAAGAGGGAAGAGATATGGGAACATATGTATATGTATAACTGATTCACTTTGTTATAAAGCAGAAACTAGCACACCATTGTAAAGCAATTATACTGCAATAAAGATGTTAAAAAAAATAGGCTGTTATAGATAAACGTTGTTATATGTAAGCCTCATGATAACCACAAAGCAAAAACCTATAGCAGATACATGAAAAATAAACGGAAAGTAATATAAGTATACCACTAGAGAAAGTCAAACCACAAAGAGCAAGTGAAGAAGAAACAGAGAGGAACTATAAAAAGAGCCAGAAAACAATTAATAATATGGCAATAAGCACATATCTATCAATAATTACTTTAAATGTAAATGGACTAAATTCTTCAGTCAAAAGGCAGATTGGCTGAATGGATAAAAAACAAGACCCATCTTTATGCTGCCTATAGCATACATATACAGACTCACTTTAGATGTAAGAACACACACAGACGGAAAGTGAAGAGATGGAAAA
The DNA here is from genome assembly GCF_963924675.1 of Phocoena phocoena. Lineage (NCBI taxonomy): Eukaryota > Metazoa > Chordata > Mammalia > Artiodactyla > Phocoenidae > Phocoena > Phocoena phocoena. Next base: position 78,620,390 of record NC_089220.1, read on the forward strand.
AGATATTCCATGCAAATGGAAACCAAAAAAAGCTGATACTTATATCAGACAAAACAGACTTTAAAACAAGGACTGTAATAAAAGACAAATAAGGGCATTACATAATGATAAAGGGGTCAATTAGCAAGAAGTTTTATTTGTAAATATTTATGTACCCAACATAGGTGCATCTAAATATATAGAGCAAATTTTAACAGGCTTAAAGGGAGAAATAGCAATACAATAATAGGAGGGGACTCTAATAACCCACTTACATCAATGGATAGATCATCAGAAAGAAAATCAGTAAGGGAACATGGGCCTGATGCTACACATTAGACCAGATGGAGTTAACAGATATTTACTGAACACTCCATCCAAAAGCAACAGAATACACTTTCTTCTGAAGTGCACATGAAACATTTTCCAAGGTAGATCATATGTTAGGCCACAAAACAAATCTTCATAAATTTAAGAGCACTGAAATCATATTAAGCACCTTTTCTGACCACAATAGTATGAAAATAGAAATTAATTACATGAAAAAAAACTGGAAAATTTACAAATATGTGGAGATTAAATAACACGTGTCTGAATACCAATGTGTCAAAGATGAAATCAAAAGAGAAATGAAAAAACTTGAGACAAATAAAAATGGAAATGCAACATATCAAAATATATGGGATGCAGCAAAAGTAGTTCTTAAGAGGGAAGTTCATAGTGATATATGCCTACCTCAAGAAACAAGAAAAGTCTCAAATAAACAACCTAACTTTACACCTCAAGGAACTAGAAAAAGAAGAAAGTCAAAGCCCAAAGTTAGAAGGAAGTGAAACAACAAAGATTAGAGCAGAAATAAGTGAAATAGAGACTAAAAAGACAATAGAAAAGATCAATGAAACTAAGAGCTGGTTCTTTGAAAAGATAAATTTACAAGCTGTAGCTAGAATCACCAAGAAAAGAAGAGAGAAGACTCAAATAAATGAAATCAGAAATGAAAGAGGAGACATTACAACTGATACTACTGAAATACAAAGGGTCATAAGAGACTACTATGAACACCTATATGCTAACAAATTGGACAACCTAGAAGAAATGGATACATTGCTAGAAACATGCAACTTACCAAGACTGAATCATGAAGCAACATAAAATCTGAACAGACCAATTGTTAGCAAGGAAATTGAATTAGTAATCAAAAATCTCTCACAAACAAAAGTCTAGAACCAGACGGCTTCACTGGTGAATTCTACCAAACATTCAAGAAAGAATTAACACCAAACTCTTAAAAAAAACAGAAAATGAGAGAAGTCTTCCACACTTTTTTTTTTTACAAAGCCAAAATTACCCTGATTACCAAAACCAGACAAGGATGCCACAAGGAAAGAAAATTACAAGCCAATATCCCTGATGAACATAGACACAAAAAACCTCAACAAAGTATTAAGCAAACTGAATTCAATAATAAGCATTAAAAAAGGATCATAAACCACGATCAAGTGGGATTTACTCCAGAAATGCAAGAATGGTTCATCATACACAAATCAATGTGATATACAACATTGACAAAATGAAAGATAATTATACAATCACCTCAACAGATATATAAGTGTAAAAGCACTTGACAAAATTCAACATCCATTTATGATTTAAAATCCCAACAAAGAAAGTATAGAGGGAATGTACTTCAACATAATAAAGGTCATATATGACAAGACCACAGTTAACATCATACTCAATGGTGAAAAGCTGAAAGCTTTTCCACTAAGATCAGGAAAAAGAAAGGGGTGAATATTTTCACCACTCTTCTTCAACATAGCACTGGAAGTCCTAGCTAGAGCAACCAGGCAAGAAAAGTAATAAAAGGCATCCAAATTGGAAAGAGAAAAAAAAACTGTCACTACTTACATATGACATGATATTATATATAGAAAACCCTAAAGACTCCATCAAAAAACTGTTAGAATAAATGAATTCACTAAAGGTGCAGGATACAAAAAGTCAATACACAAAAATCTGTTGTGTTTCTATGCACTAATAATGAACTATCAGAAAGAGAAATTCAGGAAAAATCCCATTTACAATTGTAACAAAAAGAATAAAATACCTAGGGATAAATTTAACCAAGAAGGTAAGATATCTGTATATTAAAAACTACAAGGTTAATGAAAGTTATTGAAGAAGACACAAATAAATGGAAAGATATTCACTGCTCATGGATTGGAATAATCCATATTGTTAAAATGGCCATACTACTGCAAACAGTCTAGAGTCAATGCAATCCCTATCAAAATTCCAATGGTATTTTTCATATAAATAGAACAAAATCCTAAAATTTGTATGGAACCATAAAATACCCCAAATAACCAAAGCAATCTTGAGAAAGAAGAACAAAGGTGAAAGCATCACATGCCCTGATTTCAAACTATATTTCAAAGCTACAGTAATGAAATCAGTATGGTATTGGCATAAAAACAGACACATAGATCAATGGAACAGAATAGAGAGCCCAGAAATAAACCCACACAAAAATGGTCAATTTATGACAAAGGAGGCAAGAATATACAAGGGCAAGGACAGTCTCTTCAATAAATGGTGCTGGGAAAATTGGACAGTCACATGCAAAAATCAAACTGGACCACTGTCTTACACCATACACAAAAATTAACTTCAAATGGATTAAGACCTGAAGCCACAAAACTCTTAGAAGAAAAGATAGGTGGTAAGCTTCTTGACGTAGGTTTTGCAATGATCTTTTTAATCTGACACCAAAAGCAAAAGCAACAATATCAAATTAGATGAGTGGGACTACATCAAACTCAAAAGCTTCTACACAGCAAAGGAAACCATCAATAAAATGAAAAGGCAACCTACTGAATTGGAGAAAATATTTTCAAATCATATAGCTGATAAGGGGCTAATATCCAAAATATGCAAAGAATTCATACAACTCAAAAGCAAAAAAACAAACAATCCAATTAAAAAATGGGCAGAAGATCTGAATAGACATTTTTCCAAAGAAGATATACAGATGGCCAAGAGGTACATGAAAGGAACGCTCTACATCATTAATCATCAGGGAAATGCAAAAATACTAGCCATTACAGGGCTTCCCTGGTGGCGCAGTGGTTGAGAGTTCGCCTGCCGATGCAGGGGAGGCGGGTCTGTGCCCCGGTCCAGGAAGATCCCACATGCCGCGGAGGACCTGGGCCCGTGAGCCATGGCCGCTGAGCCTGCGCATCTGGAGCCTGTGCTCCGCAACAGGAGAGGCCACAACGGTGAGAGGCCCGCGTACCGGAAAAAAAAAAATACTAGCCATTACGAGTGTTGGTGAGGATATGGAGAAAGGTGAACATTTGTGCAGTGTTGGTGGGAATGTAAATTGGAACAGGTTCTATCCAAAATAGTACGGTGGTTACTCAAAAAATAAAGAATAAAACTACCATATGATTCAGTATTTCCATGTCTCAGTATTTATTTGAAGAAAACAAAAGCACTAACTTGAAAAGATATATGCACTTCTATGTTCACTGCAGCATAATTTACAATAGACAATATATGGAAGGAACTTCAGTGTCCAAAGATGGATAAGTGAATAAAGAAATTGTGGTATATACACACAATGGAATATTACTCAGCCATAAAAAGAATAAAATCTTGCATTTGTGACAACATGTATGGACCTTTAGGGCATTATGCTAAGAAAAAGACAAATGCCGTATGATCTCCCTTACACCTGGAACCTAAAATATGTATTTATATAGATCAAGGTCATAGATACAGAGAACAGATTGGCGGTTGCCAGAGGTGGGGAATGGAGGGTGGGAGAAATGGGTGAACTGTTTTTGGTTTAGTTTAAATAAATTGAATTAAAAAGTCAACATAGGTCACATGTTAGCCCTTTAAGAACTTGCAGTCTAATACAAGTTTGTTACCTAATACTTGAATAACTAGTTATTGACTATTTTGGAATCATCAAATATGATCCAAAGGTTTCAGTTTTACAGGAATCTTAGGCTGATACATTTGAGCACATGAGTTTTATAACAACTGAAAGCCTCACTTTAGTATCCTGCAGGAGAGCACAGCTAGGGTCAACTGTGCACAGGCTATCATTGCATTAGAGTTGTGCTGAAGAATTATTGCTGGAGTTAGGGTTTTTTTGGTGCCACTACCGCACAGTGAGTGCAGAAATATTTTTATTACATATATCCATCCATGTTAGCTACATATGTGATCCAGATGCTTGTTCTGCTCCATGGCCCATGTATCTCTTTAATGCAGAATACTCTCAATGGCTTTCTCTGAGGACAATGTGGATCCAGTCCTCTGGGAGTCTTCTGACTTTTTAATCTTATATGCTGAATCATTTTACAAAAGGGACCAACAAATTGGAAAGTGGAAAGATTTTTGCAAATAGAGACAATGTGAATGTTATTTTCAATTGTGCCTCATTTCCACCTTTTAAAATCAGATTACTCTCTCTGAGGTGTCAGAGAGAGAGAGAGAGAGAGAGAGAGAGAGAGAGAGAGAGAGAGAATGAATAACAGATCCAGAGCTGTAACTGGAGAATAAAATCAGGAACATATTTCTTATCATATGGTACAACTTAATAACAGTAACAACAAAAGGGGGGCTTGAGAATAGCAATAGAGAAGTTCCTTAGCTATCTGAACTAGTGGTACACAATGAAAATTTATATGAACCCATTTAAGAGCCTCATTTGATTTCCAAACAGTATCTGCCAATAGTGAAGTACAGAACAACTTCACAGCTGTTATTCATAACAAGCACTTAACAAATATAAGAAAACTATTTGCCCACGGATCACGGGGGTTTTAAACAGATATATGTCTGGAAGGCAGAGTTTGTGCTGTAAATTTTATACAAGGCCATTAGAAATCTACTTGCAGTAAACATCAGTCAGATTTAGCTGTTACTCCTACCTACATACACAGGCTTGTGGTGAAGAACACGTGTTAGGACTTTTACCTGGAAAATCATTGTATTCACTCAAAGTAATAGAAATAATAAAGATTCAGATGCTCCTTGAGAGAACTGTGGATATATTGAAAGATGATGATGATTAGTGTTTCTATTAAGAATCAGAAACAAAAATAGAGGCTATTTCTATTTTACATTTCTAGCTCCACGATGATGATTTTTGTTTAAGGCTTTGAAGACATTCAGAACATGGAGTCAATTATTGTATCTTTTGTTAAGTTGTAGTTTTCAATTGCCTTGTCTCTCTCCTGCTCTCCCAACCACACAAAAACAAAAGAGAAATAAAAGCAAACATCAGAATATGAGAAAGGAAGAAGTAAAAAATGTAAGTAACAAGTCCGAGGTACTGAACTTTAACCCATGGAAGTGGATTTTATGTTCATAGTAGCCAAAATTTCTAGTAATTCTTGTTGTAATTTATTTTAGCTTCTGGATCTATGCTATTATTTTAGCTTAAAGTATTATTTACAAAACTATGGTCTATAGCATTGTTTAAAAAATTTAATGTACATTCAAAACACCTGTGTGTTATATTAAAATGAAGATTATGATTCAGAAGATTCTGATCTGGGGTGTGGCCTGAGAGTATTTTTAACAAGTTCCCAGGTACACCTGGTGCTGCTGGTCCAGGGACTACATTTTGAGTAGCAGACCTCTAGATGTGAGACTATTAGTTCCTTGAAATGCTTCAAGAAAAAAGAGTTCTATGACTAGTAGACAGGAATCACTGAATATATCATCCTCTTGATGAGTCATAATTGACATTAGCTACAATTAATATTAAAAGCTCTGAAAAACTTAAGGGTCTGTAAAAAGAAAACATGTTTAGCTTTACTCCTGTGAGCATTTACTTAACTTAAATGGTAAATACCATAGCATTTCCCTATCCACTCTTTTTTTTCTAACACATTAAAATCTAGGGGAGTTTGAGTTCTATGATATACACTTTAGGAAATACTAGCCCAAAGAAGAGTACACCCATCTTAACTCATTACTCCAAAATCTATTTCTTGAGAAAAAGTATTACATTGCATTTTTGAGGTGAGAGGAAGGGGTAAGAAATGATGGGCTTATTGTTCTCAGTGGGAAGAGTATTTTTTTTCTAGAATGTATATTAACTCTTCTGAGATTTAGCTAGGGCAGGGCAGAAAAAAAAGTAACAATGGTTAGTATGCTCTTTTCACAACTATAAAAGATATAATATAGGGGTTGGTAAACTACAGTCCTCATGGTCATTTTTTGGTATGAAGCTAAAATGGCTTTTTATTTAAATTTTACATCTAAATATAAAATTTTATATTAAAAAATTGATGTTTCACATGGTTGGAGAAAACCAAAAGAAGAATATTTAATGACATGTGAAGATTATGTGACATTCAAATTTCAGTGTTCATAAGCAAGGTTTTACCCACACACAAGCCTGTCCATCTGTTGATGTGTTGTCTATGGCTGCTGCCTTGGTAGGAAAGAAGGGTAAGTTGTTGCAACTGAGACTGTGGCCTGAAAGTAAAAAAATATTTACTATTTGTCCCTTTACAGGAAAATAATGTGCTAACTACTGCCATAATGGACCTGAAGGACATACATTTAAAAAGAGGAAAGGGTAGAGGGTACATGGGCTTTTGATATATTATTCTTCCCCTTCCTCCCAATTTTTAAATTTAAAGTTTATTATCTGAGAATCAGTAGAATTAGGCCCTGTGTTATTTAGAAATGTTGTTGAACTAAAAAAATAAATGTATAACAGGTATTTGTATGTAACTATTTCTCATGGTTAATACCCAATAGGAATTTATGTCAGGAATCCACATTGTTTGTGTAATTACATCTTTCTGAAGAAGTATAGAGCTTGTGAAATGGAAGACCTCTGGTTCTGCAGAGCATCATAGTGGGTTTAGAATGTAAGTTTGACCCAGGAATTGTGGAGACTGAAAGAGCTCTCCGAAAGAAAAAAAGAAAGAAGAATTTGGGCAGTCCTGGAGGAAAAGATGGAAGAGAGAGAATGAATGAATGAATGAATGAATGAATGGAAGATTATGAGTAACGTGAGCCCTTCAGAAGGGTCCTCAAAACCTACCAAAAGTCAGCAAATGACACGAATACTTGGCAGGGGATTTGTTGTGAAAATCTGCAAAGGATGGAGTTTCCTGATGGGGGTGAGGCATAGCTAGAACCCAAGAGACAAAGGGAGACAGGGGAATTAGCAGGAAGTTTGGGAAGACACTGGGATTCAAAAGCTGCATAATCGAGTGGTTCAAGACAGTCTCACCTATATCTCTAGAGGAAGGAAGGTGCAGCTGATATCTGACTTGCACAATCAGTCAATGCCTGTTGAATGGTGAGCTTGCACAAGTTTCTTAAGTTTGATAAGTCTCATTTCTTCAACTGGTAAATGGGGCCAAGGATACTTAACTTGTGAGGCTTAAATGAGATCATTCATATAAAGCTTGTAGCCCTATATCTGGCACATAGCAGGGTCTCAACTAATGCTTAGTATTGTTACCATTACTCTTATTTCACTGTTCTCAGCATACTGTCAAGCACATAGTAGGTGTTCAAACAGTATCTGTTGTGTATAAATAGAAAAGTTACCTCTCCATGACAAATGTTAACGCACTGTGAAATAACATATACCTTTTAAAAAGTGCTGCGCTTTTGCATTTTGACTATGACTTAAAGGAATACCAGTAATACAAATTGCCTGAACTGTTATGAAATTAGGATTATTATAGTGGTAAGTTCCTTTTTCTTACAGTAGCCTTAACATTATCAAACCTATGAGGCCCTGGAGACACACTGGCCCTCCACTGCTGCAAGAGATCACTCAGAAATATCACAATATTATTGATGACTATAGTCAGGCACTCACAAGTTTGACTGAGACAAAGAGGCAAAGAAGATGGCAGAAAAAAATCTATTCATTTAAGAAAAATGTGCATAAAGGAGCCACGTGAGGAAAATGTTCCTTTCTCCTCAGAGTATTTAAGAAAACTGAATATTCTACAACAGCTACTTCTTCCCTTTACATTTGAAGGCATGACAGGATCAAAAAGGAAAATGGACCTTTAACTCTGGTCTGTCTGTGACCTTCAGCAGAGGTTAATTGAGATGGAAAAGAGGTACCAACTCTTTTCCTGCATGATTGTAGCACACATTCTCAACCCTTTTTTGCATCATTATAAAGTGTTAGAGCTAAGCATAAAAAAGACTGGACTTATGAAACTCCTCATAACTCAAATAAGAGCCAGAGAACTATAAAAGTTTGAATCCAGATTTTCCTTTACCTTGCTGTGTGTAGTGTGGTTTTTTGAAGTATGTTCGCTTACATTATCTCATTTGATTCTCATAACAATTCTATGAGGCAGGCAGGCGTAACTGCCCTCCATTTTATAGAGAAGCATATTGAAATTGAGAAATTAAGGGTTTCATCTACTTTCCCATGGTTAGAAAGTGCTGAGATGGGATAGGGTCTTTCAACTCCGGGTCCACTGCTCTTTCTACCACATTTCCTTGTCTTGGTCCATGAATCCCCAGGGTAAAGGGCAAAGGGAGACTACACATCTCCAGGCCTGCATTGTGTTAGCGAAGGGCTTGGCCATCCTTATGTGAAACACATGCCAAGATGACATTTATCATGTTTGAATGTGCATGTAAAAGTGACACTCAGCTTGAGGGAGACTGGGTCACATTTATGAAAAAGGTAATCACAGATGAAGTTTAATCTTGTTTGAATCATGTGTTCTTCCATGATTAGGGCACTATTTTATGAGATGCTACTATTATTACTTTGAATCATATATTTGTTTCACTGAAAATAAATGTGTACCAATTTTTAAATGTTTATATTTTCTGGGCATAGTTTGAAGTATTTTAAATAAAACTTATCTTGAAAATTATTATATTACAGAATCACCTATCTTTTCTAAAGATCTGGAGCAAACTTGGTGTCTGACCAAGGTCCCCTCCACAGATAACATTTAAATGTCTTTATCTTCTTTCATCTCTATTGAGATTCACATTTGAGAAGTTAAGGGAATCCTGAATACTTAATGACTCTTGGATTCTCTCTTACAGAAACCCAGCCCATATTTAAGGAAATCATTATGTTTTTTCTCATATTAAATATGAAATACATGGCCTATATCAAGAATTTTTGACAATTAAAAACCCAAATTGATTTGGAATTCATAAACTAAATTTCCTTTTTTAAACATCTGGAATGTTAACATTTAAATCCTCTTATTTGAAGTAGCATGATATGTGAGAAAAGCATTGTAATAATACCTTCTTTTTAGTTTAAGGTTAAAACAGCATTACTGAACAGATCTACATGCATGTGTGTGAGGCTCTGGAGGAAGGGGTACAGGAGGGAATGGGGACCAAAAGGTGGCCATAAAGACCAGGGAATGCAAATTCACTCAAGCTATTTGAGAAAAGCTGTTTTTACTTTTGTTTTGATTTGGAGACATGGATTACCTGCCTTCCTCTGATTATTCACTTCTCCCTTTGCCCCAGCAATCCTATTGCTATTTGAAGTCTGATGCACAGGAAAGCCCCACTGGGCCATGAATAGAGAAATACAGTTTGCAGGTGCTCTATGTTGAAAGTCGGTGTTAACCTAAACATTTATGAGGGAGATGTCCATCACAGAGAACTTTCTGAGCATCGCAGCTTAGAAATTACAGCCAGTTTACAGAACCTGAATAGGTACATCCCACTGGAGAAAATGCTTCTTTTAACTATATTTTGGAAATTTAAAAAACATTACCTTCTGAAGCACTTGACAACACTGCTATAATTTTGCGTTTGTCAATTGTGTAATAATTCTGGTAATCAAGATCCAATCTATTTCAGAAAAGCAGTTTCTATAGCATGAAATGGGACTGAGGCTGAGAAGGGTAAATACAGATTGTTAGGCCTTAAGAATATCCGGGAATGTTTCTGATGGCATTTCTTTTACATTCTATAAACTTTTCAGTTAGTGGTCGTGCTAACTTTTCTGTTTTAGCATATCTTTCAAATTAATGAAGAAAATAAAAGTGATTCACAAAAAAACATGCACCCAAGATATCATTACACCCACACATCATATTCAGAACATCACATCATAACTTATTTGCTGCTTGCATTTTTAAGATCGTATAATGCAGGTATCCCTACTCTTGGGTTCATGAACTTTTGACATTGTTTTCTAAACTTTATATATATGTATACAGCTTTGGGGTTGCATATGTGTTTGGACTATAGCCTTTATTAGATTTTCAAAGGAATCCACCACCACCCCTACCCCCCAGAAGTTAAGAATCACTGATAATAACTAAGCAGACGAGTTTACCTGAGACTATTAAAACAGAAGTCCTTAGAGACTGTTTAAATACTCCTTTTCCATTATTTCCTGGCTCTTCTTTCAATCCTCTCCACTATGCCTAGTGTTGAGGTTCATTCTTGGTCTTATGCTCCTATGTAGGCATAATCAAGTTAATAATGAGAGACATACAGAATGGCTGCTTCTATTGGATGCCCACTTTTTAATTCTGAATAAGGTATCCACCTGAATTGTAACTATCATTCCTGCTTTTGATAAATTAGTTGGACAACGAAGAAAGGAATTGAAGGTTTCTTCTTCACACTCCTTCTTAAGCTAGGAGCCTAGAGCAAGCCGGTTTTCTGAATTTTAGGCCTGGACATGAAGCTATAGCAATCGAAAGTCAAAGGCATTTACTAACAGGACCCAAAATCTATCCAACAAAAAACTCTTTATCAAGTATTCTAGATTTATAATCTCTTTGACTTTTCCTATTAAAAAAAACTTCACTTTCTTAAGATCCCTATATAATACTAAAATACCACCATATTTCAACAGGCAGGAAGGGGAGGACATATCTGCCATTGCCTGGGCTCCAACTGTGACAACTTCCTGTCTTTTGTATTTCTGTAGTGTCCAATTTCTTTTTATGTGCCCAGTGTGCATCCTGGCCCCTCTCTAGAGGGGATGGAAGGGCAGAAATGAAAAAAAAAAAGAGGTGAGACCAAAAGGCTACATTTCAAATGAATGAAGACCTCTGCTTTTATATCTTGGTGGGCTACATGGCCATCTCCCCTGCCACCCCCAGAAGTGGCTTGATAAGTTTTGAATTGCTACCTTCATCATGGTGCTCAATGAAACTAAATCCACTATGGTTTTCATGGAATTATGGAGTTACATGCATTCACTTAGTGTAATCTGAATAATTTAAAATAAACCTCCTTTTATGAATAGCATATTTTTCTGAACATTCTTATAACAAGTTGTTTTGAAACTCAAAAGTACCAATGTTAATAACATCCATAATTATTTCTCTACAGCTTATGCTGTTATGTATTATGTAAGAAAAGCTGGTAAAAAGAATTTAAAAAATAGAGTCCTCAACTTGAATTAAATAAGAGAGAGACAAAAAGTTATAGTGCTTATGTTGGGAAAGCTGTTTTTCAGTTTTTTAGTAATGGCACGACTAAGAAAAAATTGAATGCCTACATACCAGCATACACCGTGGGTTTTAGTTAGGAAAATTGGTTTTAGCAAAAGACAACTAGAAATGATTAAAAAAAAAAAATCCATCCTCTCTTCTATCTTACCCGCCTGGCAAAACCTTAATTCTCTTAAAATCCAACATTCTACCTACTCCTGCCTGCACCAAACAGCAAAGGTGGTTAGGAAAAAACACAGGTAACCTTATTTTAAATAGAGAAATTCTCATTGGTCTCATCTTAGATTTACATTCACTGGTTTTAAATGGGCCTTCAATAATCCTATTACATTTACCTGGTCAATTTATTCTTCTATTTTCTAAACTAAGTTTCACACCCACACTCCTTCCTTTTTCCTCCAACTTCTAACACTTGTCTCTCCTCCTCACTCTCGGCTAGTGATCTTGCCAGTTATTTCAATTCAAAATTGAGAAATAAGAGAATTACTTCATCTTCTCACTATCAAATCTGCCTCCATATACCCCGCCTTTTCTTCCTTTACACTGGGGGACCATGTTCCTATTTAAGGCTGACCCCTCCATTTGTACAAGGATCACATTCCCTCTGGACCATTCTAGGACTTCACTCCTAACAATTACCCTACCTTTCTCTTGTACCTAAATTTCTGCTTGTCTATTGGATTATTCTGGATCAGCATAAATACAGACTGTAATAGCTCCCGCTAAACAAAAAGTACTTCTCTTTAGGCCTCACATCACCTCTAAATATTGTCCCATTTCTTCGTTTTCCCTTGCAGTAAAATCTTCAAAAGGCTTCTGTGTCTATACTCTCCATATCCATCACTTCACGTCCTTTTCTCCTCAACCCACTCCATTCAGCCTTTTTTACTTGCTGCTTCACAGAAAGCATTCTTATCAGGATCCCCAGCATTCTCCTTCTAGCTAAATTCAATGGTCAGTTCTTAGTTCTCATCTTACTGGACTTATCAACAGAATTTGACACAGTTAAGCTGTCTCTCTTGAGACACATTCTTCTTTCTTTGGTTTCTGAGATACCATGCATTGCTAGCATTCCTGTTACCTCAGAGAGACCGCTCCTTTTTAGTCTCCTTTGCTGAATCCTACAACTCTTTCACCTCCAAAAGGAGCCTTAGTTCTTAACATTTTTCCTTTGCTTTCAACTCCCTAGATGTTTCATCCCTTTTGTGGTTTAAAATCTAAATGCTGATGCCTTCCTTATTTATATTTCCAGCCTCATAGTCTCCCTAAGTTTCATACTCATGTACCTGCCTACTCATTTTTACTTAAATGGTTGATATGTATGTCAACATCTACAGTAAAGAAAAGCAGAAAAATGGCCAAAACTGTATCTCCCAGTTAAGGACTGAATTTTCACCAAATTAGTATGTCAAAGCCCTAAACCCCAAGATGATGGTATTTGGAGATGGGCTTTTTGGAGGTAATTAAGGTTAAATGAGGTCATAAGGCTCATCATGATGGGATTAGTGCCCTTATAAGAAGAGACATGAGACAGCTTGCACCTTCTCTCTCTACCATGTGAGAACACAATGAGAAAGTGGCCATCTATCAGCCAGGAAGAGATCTCTTCCCAGAAACCAAAGTGACCAGCACCTTGATCTCAGACTTTCCAGCCTCTAGAAGCATGAGAAATAATTTTTTGTTGTTTAAGCTCAGTCTATAGTATCCTGTTATGGAAGTCTGTGCTGATTAACACATTTCCCTTTGCCTTCCAACCTGCTCCTCCCCAGGCTATCCCATTTTGATAAGCAGCACCAGTATGTATCCACTTGCTTAGGCCAGAGAGCCAGGAGGCATCCTCGCCGCCACCACACAATCATCATCCAAATTCACCAACAAATCCTATCAGGTCTTCCTTCAAAACATATCCTGGGGCTTCCCTGGTGGCACAGTGGTTGAGAGTCTGCCTGCTGATGCAGGGAACACGGGTTTGTGCCCCGATCCGGGAAGATCCCACATGCCGCGGAGCGGCTGGGCCCGTGAGCCATGACCGCTGAGCCTGCGCGTCCGGAGCCTGTGCTCCGCAACGGGAGAGGCCACAGCAGTGAGATGCCCGCGTACCGCAAAAAAAAAAAACCAAAACATATCCTGAATCTTGACCATCTCTTACCACCTCAACTGCTACCAACCTAGCCCAAGATACTTACATCTTTACCATAAACTATTGCAAAGTCTCCTCATGGGTCTTCTGCTCCCACTCTTTCATATCTCCATCCCCCAAACCAATCCAATATTCTTCACACAGCAGGCAGAGGTATTTTTTAGAAAGGATAAATCAGAAAGTGTCACTTCTGCCTGAAAACTTCTGTGGTATCTTAGGATGTTCAGAATGAAATCCAACCTACCTGTTGGATTTTAAAATCATACCAAAGTGTGACCTCGAAGGTCCTCCATAATCTGACCACTGTTTTTCTTTCCATCCTTATTTCCTTCTAATTTTTTATTTGCTTAGCTCTTGCTACATTTGCTGCTTCTAAATATGCCAGTCTTGTTCTTGCCTTGGGACCTTTGCGGGAGCTCTTTATTCCTTCTGACTCGCTCTTCTCTCAGAGCTTTGCAACACTCATGCTCTCACTTCTTTTAGGTCTCTGTTCAGATGGCACCTTTCACAAAGGTTTCTCTTGAACGTTGAATCTAAAACAGACACTCCCCTGTCTTTCTCTCTCCCTTTCTCTGCTCTACTTATCTCCATTGCACTTTTATAATAATATCTTTATCAACTTTCTCTTCACCAAGGTAAGCTCCACGAGGGCAAGATCTTTGTCTTGTTTATCACCGAATCCCCAGTGCCTAGAAGAGCATCCAGTAAAGAGCAGACATTCAATAGATGTGTTGAATGAAAGAAGTTTTCAAATGTGTTTCCAGAGATACTGACATTGCTAATTACAAATTTTAAGGTTTGAAATCTATTTTCAAAAATGTGTTCTTTGAGAAGAAAAAAAATACAAATGGCACAATAGCTAGGACTAGTTCTTTGTAAGACAAGAAGATTCAGAGTGGCAAAGGTAGAGGTATCAGCAGAGCATGGTTATGCTCACAAAAAACGTGAGAAAGTAAGTATAGAAAACAAAATCACATGTGCTTTTTGGATCCTTGAGTGAGCAGCAGAGTGAAAGAGGTTGGTTCTACCGTGTAACCGCAATTTCTCATTCCCACATCTTTTGAACTAGAGTTGTTACACCTCGTTTGAGCTTTACTGAAGACTCTGTTGAGGCTGCTAATGGCTCCAGCAGAGAAGACCAGTTTGCTTCCTTCCCTCTTGCCTTTTAGCTTTCCACAGAGCTCCAGCTTTCCTGCCATTTATCTTCCTCCATCCTAAATTCCAATACTGATATCACCTCCCAGTAAGATAACACACCATCTCCAAAATGTAACTTCATATTTCTTACCAGGTTTTTATATTCTAAAGTGAATACAATGCCATCCATGAAATAAAACAGTAAGTTTAAAATACTGACTTGAAGAAACAACCAGGACTTTTTCACTCAGGTGTGAAAATGTACTAATGCAAATAGAATAAACTAAAGCGCATTTGACTTAATAAGCAGTGGATCTAAATGCTATGCTAAGTAATTTATCCAATCACAGTCTTCAGTACATCTCTGGGCACTGACTGGATATAATTGCGAATAAGAATAAAGAACAAGTACCAAAATATTAAATCTAAATTAGTCAGCCGTTCAAATGAGCAAACCTTTGTGGACTGTATTGACCGTGAAACTGCACATCACCACCTTCCAATGACATCCTAGGACAAGTGCTCACAGGAGCTAATTCTTTCCATGGTTGCCAGGTTGGCCTTGAGCAGCAAAAGGCAACTGGATTTATTTTATTCTGGTGGCAGCTCAGTGGGAACATAAACTAGCAATGCTAGGGAACAGCAGGTCTACGCAGAAAAGGAAGCTCCACTCATATATTATACTAAACCCTCAAATGCCAACTAGGCTTAACCCAGAAGCAATGAAAGTGGTAAACACTAACATTTTCAAAGAACTGTCTAATATTCATGGCAGAATCTATAAAAGGTGACTTTGAATAATTCCTTCCCAGCAAACCTGTAAAAGTTTTATAAAATATGCTGCAAAAATGACTCACAGTAGATGTAATTACTGTGCAACCTTGGAAACTGATGTAAAAAATTCAGCTGCCAGCTGAATTCAGCTGTATGTTAACAGCTACCTAATATATGGGTTGTTTGATTGGACTCTTTGGGCAAAACTGCAAAATTCCTAACCCATTGCTGCTATATATTTTATCAGGGCCAAATTTAGCTACTTCCATTTTTTAAAATGCCATTTTAGACATCACAGTGAATCAAGTCTGTGTTGCTTAATTGCTTGCATACATTACACTCTAATCCATTTCCCCAAACACTAATTTAACTAGTTATTTATTTTTATTTTTTGGAACAGCAGCAGAGTTCTGATGCTGGAACTATGAAACTTGGCAAAATCATTGCTTTCTTAACAAAAAACTAAGAATCAGCTGTGAAATTTCCTCCTCTATGCAATCAGCAACAGTTTCCCAGTTTTTTATTTTAAATGCATTCATCTTAAATTAACAGTTTGGTATTAAAAAAAAAAAAGGTTCATTGCCCATATAGTTTTCAATCATAACATAGTATTTTTTTGTGGGTGGGGAGAAAAGGCAAACTGTAGAAGGGTCACATGCCATATTTTCACCCCGTGCCTTATAGCTATCCTTTGGCTTTGGCTGAGGTGATCAGGTATATTGTCAGTTTAAGAGTTAATAATACCAACCAAATATGTCAACTTTTGAAAGATGTCCTCTTAATACAAAATGTTCACCCTATAACCATTACCATCCTAGGCTTCAGTCTTATGGGTTGTCACCTCTGGAAAATTGAATTAAGTTGAATTTTTGCAAAATTGTTTCTATGCTATTGTCACCGCAGACGTTTGCTACTTAAATGACCTCAACAATACATTTTTAAGAAAAGAGCTTGACCCCCCTACTTTATAATGGAATAAGTCTACCTCTTCTCCCCCTCCAAAATTACCTGTTTGCTAAGTTTACATATGTAACATTTTCTGTTAAGTGAGGCCTATGCCAATTGTGAGGGTTGATGAAGCCAACCTGAGGATTGTAATCCAGGAGAGTCTTTTAGAGAGCTCCGAGAACTATTCTGGAGAGGTAAGTGGGGAGGGCAGTATATATGAGACTTTGGGGAAGGGGTGCATGCAATTAAGCACACATCTTGGTAGAAGGTGACTGCTATTCACGAGGGACAGGTATCTCAGTTAATGGTTTTTAGTGCCTCACTATGTATGGGAAGATACAAGAAACTAGGTTCATAAAATTTTCTCCTGAAAATATCTAACTACTACGGGCTAGTTCTGCCAGTTTTCCCAGAGCACAGAAACCTCATACGGACCTTCACCCTGAATTCCTTTCAGGGCGTATTGTAGGTCAGCAACTGCAGTGGCCAATGACTTGATTCATATAGAACAGGATGGTGGGCAACATTCTTTATTTTATAATCCCCTCCCCTTTTGGACATAATTTTGACCAAGATTTGGGAGGCATTTCATGACCACTTGGTCCCATAGCACTAGGAATGCTCATTCCCAGATCAGGGGAGGATTTCGTTGATAGCCCACTCGATGTGCTATTACTGGACTAGGCCCTGTTAACAGTAGCCCAAAGCCTCTGGACCGCCTGTCTTACTAGTCTGTTATGGTCCAGGAAATGGTTCCCTCTTGTTGCTTCTTCCCATATCTAGAGTTACACTCTTACAATCACTGATCTTATAGAACTGTATTATTTGGTCAATCGTTTCAAGTTGCTAGTCATCATTATTTTTATCAGAGGCTCAGCCACACATTTGGTAATGCAAGAAACAATAATCTTGTAAAATAGGC
Organism: Phocoena phocoena; assembly: GCF_963924675.1. Classification (NCBI taxonomy): domain Eukaryota; kingdom Metazoa; phylum Chordata; class Mammalia; order Artiodactyla; family Phocoenidae; genus Phocoena; species Phocoena phocoena. The sequence continues at coordinate 78,637,761 of NC_089220.1, forward strand.
AGGATACGGTAATATAACTAGTAATATTAGTAAGGTCATAAGTAATTATTTAATCTAAGAACTTCCATTAGGTACAGCCCAATATTTCTCCAGGTTCTCTGATCTGGTTTGTTCCACACCAATTACTATCTTTACAGGAGATGATGCATTGGCATTGTACATAAAGTTCTGCATGTAAAAAGGGGAGTGGTATGTCATCGTGACCCCTTACAGGACTGGGAAAAGAATGTTATCTTCCATGGAGGTACATGGCCAGTGCCAGAAAAAGAAATTGATCTTTATGGTTGAGCAGGTGTTTCTGCCATTGGCGAGGTCTGGTTAATGCTACACAACTGTCAGGCTGCACCGTGCAGGCCTGCAAGCCTTGTAGTTGCCCAGCCTCAAAACCAAGAAAGAGCCCAGTGATAGCAATAGAGACATCAATGGGAACAGCAACGGAGACTTCAATGGTTTATTGTAAGATTTCCTATCCACATCAGAGGCAGAGGTCTCGGAGAGACACCCAGTGGTGTACTGCACAGAGCAGGCAGGTTGTGGCAGCAATCTTTGCTACTTGGGGGAGAAGAAGGTTACCATTTATAGGGGCAAATGACCTCAGATTGCCTTGTTAGTTACCAGGAAAACCAGAAGCTGGGGCAGGGGGCAAGCACGTAGGCAGTTACTAATTAAGCCCTATGATTAAGAGGATTTCATAGTCATGTGCCTGAAGCAGAGCCTGGTCGAGCAGGAGATGTAAAGACCAACAGAACAGCCACCTTGAAGGCCTCCCTACTTACCCTGCACAGCCCTTACAATCTTGGTCTGCCCCTTTCTGTGACACCCCTGGGGTCAGGCATGTAGAGGTGCACTGCAACCAGATACCACACATGCACTACAGACACCAGCAGCCAGACAGTAACAAGGGTAGAAACCTATTTGCAAAGCAGAAATAGAGACACAAACATAGAGAACAAATGTACGGACACCAAGGGGGGAAGTGGGGTGGGTGGGTGGGATGAACTGGATGATTGGGGTTGACATATATACCCTACTATGTATAAAATAGATAACTAATGAGAACTACTTACTGTATAGCACAGGGCACTCAGTGCTCTGTGGTGACCTATATGGGAAGGAAACCCAAAACAGAGGGGATATATGTATACGTATAGCTGATTCACTTTGCGGTACAGCAGAAACTAACACAACATTGTAAAGCAACTATACTCCAATAAAAATTTTGAAAAAAGAGTAAGCCAGGCACCTACCGGGTCAATTTTTCATGGAAGTCCAGAGGAGTATGACAATGGCATCTCACTGTAGACCCAGCAATCAGACTGATTTCTCAGTGAGGCCACCATTGTCGCCCAGTCTGTGAACAGATTCCCTTGGCTCAGACAATGGACAATATGTAAGACGATATAGGAAGATCATGACCATTCAGGGACCACACCACCTGCCCACCCTCCGTATCCTCAGCCGGGGCCAAATACTGGAGAGGTGGGGTAACAACAGACCACAGGGTTAACATAATGGCACTTTTCTCCAGGAGGGGCCCTGATTAATTACCTTAGTAGTCTTAGGTGGGGCCTGGTAGAAGACAGGTGAGGTCATTTTCTAATCCTGTTCCTCGTGGGGTGGCAAACCCAAACCACCAGGGACTTACCTGCCAGTCACAGGGCCATTTCATAGTGTGCTCCCCTGGGTGTAGATCCTGAGGCAGGGCCAAAAGTGAGTTATTGTCCTGACGGATAGTTGCCAACAGTTCTTCGGTGGTCAGCAGTTGAACTTGGATGGTGTTGATCAGTTGCCGCTGGGTGAACATGATGTAGGCACTAGGACAGTTGCTCCTGGGATGTTCAGTCATAGTTCAGATGGCTTGAGTGAGCCTCTGGTCCACAGAGGAGAGAACGGGTTTCCATCTCAACTGTTGCTAAGTAGTCCATTCATCCCTTCCATCAGCCCAGCAGCAGTGGGGTTTGTAAGGCAGGTGGAAATGTCAGTGTTTGTTATTTTTATCGGCCCATTCCTGAACTTCATGGCCAGTAAAGTGGGTTCCTTTGTTGCTACTGATGTCCATGGGCCGGGTGGGCGTCCCGCATGTCGCACATGTTTTTTACGTTGCTCCATGACTCAGGTGGGTCTTTTGTAAGGTCTCCCACCTGTTGCAATGCACTGTCGAAGCATACAGCTGTTGTTACATCACACTGTATCGTTGCTTCGCCCCCTTCCATAGCTGGGGCCAGAAACCCAAGGATACTCTTACTATTTTGCTGTTATCACAGGCCCCAGGCAAAACCTTCCGAGTAACTGGCCACGCCCAATTCACGAGCCTGTCCCTGAGTTAATATCCCTAAAGCCTGTGTCTGCAATTGTTTAGGGGTGGCGGGCCGGGACTATATGAGTCTCACTCAACCAGATAACACTCAAGTATATGATAGATAATCCAGGTCCTTGTGTTTTGTCTGTATTCACTAGTTATCCCCGAGCAGTCAGATGAGCCACGAGCGTGGGGCTGCTACTTTTAAACTGGAAAGAGATTCTGAGACTAACAGGATATCATAATTATAAGGAAAGAGACAGACATCTCTTGTGGTCGTCAGCTGCCACTGGCTCCCACACGCTAGCGGTCAGCCACCTCGGGATTAGCTCCCAACTTTCTGTTTCCCATCCTTATTTCCTGAAATCTTGGCACTCACGGGAGTTTCCTTGGCCTCATAGCCAGCTTGCTAATTTTCGGGCTGCACCTCGCGGGCCTGCAAGCCCTGTAGTTTTTCAGCCTCACGACTGAAGAAAGAGTCCAGAGACAGCAACGGAGACATCACTGGCTTGTCGGGCAGGGGTCTTACACGCCAGAGGCAAAGGTCCTGGAGCAACACCCCACCGGGTACAGCGGAAAACAGGACACGGCAACAACCTTCGCTACTCTGGGGAGGACGCTACCTTTTATAGGGGGAATTGTCTTCAGGTTGGCTTGTTAGTTACCAGGGAAACCAGCAGCTGGGGTAGGGGGCAAGCACATAGGCAGTTACTAATTCAGCCCTGTTATTAAGAGGATTGGATAATCCTGTGAGTGAAGCAGGGCCTGGTTGAGCAGGGGATGCACAGAGAGCAAGGGAACAGCCAACTTGAGTGGCTTGACTATACAACAATGCACACTTGAGGGGAGGAAGGAGGCTCAAATGGGTAAAGAAAAAGACTTTATGTTAAAATTTTTCTTCTTTGGCCTTGAAATACGAATTTTATTTCATCATGAGTAAAAGAGTGGGTGGTAAAGAAATGCTTTCTAGGCCATCTTCCAGACTGGTATTTAGGACTACTGGGCTTACCCACATACAGTAGCCACATAAACTGAGCCCTCAGCCTAACATTTTCACTGCATATCCCTGCTTTATTCTAAGACTTAAATTGCAAGTGGGCAGGGGCTATTAATCTCTGTACCCCAATAAATGTTTCTCAAGTTGAATTTTGAGTTTTGTGAAGTTGAAACAATACCTCATCTTATATGGTTCACTCTGGCAGAAAACACCCTTTGATTTATTTATAGGAAACTAAAATTAATTTTGAAGAGAAGATTTTTTTTTAAACCATCCAAGAATTTGCCAAAGAGGGTAGGATCAATGGGGAACCCTTCAAGTATATCGATAACAATAAATGCTCTCTGCTTTTTACAGTTTCAAGTTTTATAACTACAGGTATTGAAACTCAAATTGTTCTACAAATTAATTTCAGTTCTCTATAAATATACTTGTAGATTCTGTATTAAATTGAATTTGCCAGCATCAGCTTAACCTATTTTGAGGATTATTTTACCATGCCCCTAGTATGGTAAAATAAAACGAATGCTGAGATCAGAAGTTATTTTAACTGCAAACATAGCTTTAAAACCTTTAATTAGCTTCACCCTGTTTAGTTAAGTCACTGTGATCAGTAATTCGAAGACCCAAGTCTACCTAGCCAGGTAATCTTAGTCTAAAATTCTGAACAACCTAAACTGCAGAACTGCAACTTTACTTCAGAGGTCTGTAGAGTATATAAGATTTAGAAAGTTTTGAATTGTTCAGAAACTCCCAGAGTTCAGTAAAATTCTCTATGTCTACAAAGTCTAACTATCATACATCTCATCTCAAATAACTCTGGGTCTTACAGTAAAAAAATAATCCAATTACTGTCAAGACACCAGTAAGAGGACTTCTATATATTGGATTCTTAACATACACACTAAAATTGATGACAACGCAGAGCATTATTTCACTTTTGAAACCAATAATTAAGAATAATTTTTCCAGCCCCAAACTATTAATCACAGAAATACGGCATCTCACGTAGGCTCCCATGAACATTTTATAGAATTAAAAAAGATGGTAATGGCTAATTCCTGGGTTTCAGCACCAAAAAAAAAAAAAAAAATCACGCAAACAAACATAACAAAACACAAAAAAAGATAATGATGCTCCAGTGTAACAAGGAAGAATGCAAAAAGAAGCCCTCCCTACACTTCATTCAAAGTTCTTTTAAAAAGTGAGGAAATGCTTGGATTCTGATGTTAAGGATCACAACAAAAAGAACATTGAAAAACATCGAATCGTAGGACTCTTTTCCCATAGGGGACCCCATTATAAGTCTGCTACTTGGGACAAGGCACTGGCCCATCTGCTCTGGTAAGGGAAACTGGGCATGCTAGATATTGAAAATCCTATCACTCTCAGCCATGAGAAAGAGGAGTTTGAGGGAAATAAGCATTTTGCAAAAGGCAAGAGAAGGAAAGGTCCTGATCAAGGAAGGAAATATTTTCCATTTTTTAGAAGTACTAAGGAGCCAGAAGAATTAGGAGCGTGAATGGAAGTGAATTCCCTTTGAGAACCTCTATTTCCATATATGCCTGGATTAGGAATATTTATAAAGATCAACAATAAAACTAAATGTATCTTTAAACTATGCTTTTAAATATGGGGGCAAACAAAAGCCTATTTATTAAAGAATGTGATACAGGGTGAAACCCCAGTTATAATCTTTTTAAAACCACGAGGAATCTCGGAAGAGTAGCCGCAAACACAACAAGCAACAACTTACACTGGTACAACACTTAACAATGAACAAGAACACTTTTACATCCATTGCCTCAACTGATCACTGTTAGCACCCCGAGTGTGCACAAGGTTAAGTTAGCATTTTCTTGTTTTTTTTTGTTATTTCTTTTTTGCGGTACGCAGGCCTCTCACTGTTGTGGCCTCTCCCGTTGCGGAGCACAGGCTCCAGACACGTAGGCTCAGCGGCCATGGCTCACGGGCCCAGCCGCTCCACAACATGTGGGATCTTCCCGGACCGGGGCATGAACCCGTGTCCCCTGCATCGGCAGGCGGAGTCTCAACCACTGCGCCACCAGGGAAGCCCCTTGTTTTTGTTTTTATAAAGCAGAAAGTTCAAATACCTGACCATCTGCTTCCAAATCAGAAATCTGGCAACCCCTAAGTTTAGAGAGTTAAAGGGACTGGATCATATATAGCAGAGAATGATCTCTAACAGTCTTGCTCCAAATTCAGAACACTTTGCACTCACCTACAAGGTTTCCACAAAGCAATGAAGTCATCTTCTCTGGTCTGCTCTTTTCATGGTAACTTTCTGAACTGCATCAACTGCCCACATTGTGATGGAATTGTGGGTAAGGGAAGGAGGTGGAGACTGACAAGCATCCCAACCCTCTGGATTGATCACAAGGTATTAACTTTCCCTGTTTTTAGATGACACACTAAGTTCATACCCAAATGAGTGGAATTTGACCCTTTGAATCTAGTTCTCATTATTTGCTGGAGATTACACAGAGAAGTAAAGCCTCTATTATGTTTGCTGAATGACAATGGAATGTCTAAAATACCTCTGAGACAGAAAGGACTTACCAAGGTTTAGTTCAAAACACTTCTCACGGATTTTTTCACTCACTGGACACTGTTTATTTAATACATGCAAATAACTATAGTGGGTAGGGGAAATGCTCGAAATAAAGTTTTGATACTGATAATTCTTAAAATTTTATTTATAATTAAGAACCTTCTTATGACATACCTTTGACTTCCAGTGTTTGACTCTGGAGCATAGGAACTGGCCTATACTTAATTTTCTCCTGAGCTAAATGACATTGCCTTGTAAAGGAGAAGAGAACATCTTAATCTCAGACTTTGTAAAGAAGAGTGCCTGACTGGTGCTGTATAAACTTTCAGCATATTGTGTCCTGGAATATGCATGTAGTAATATTTCAAGTCCTCTTTGCTGATAATTTAATGCTGCCTCTAAGTTTAATGCCTATTGCCTTTTCACCAGAAAGCAGTTTTTACTGATGATAATGATGATGGTCATTAGGGCCTTGGAGACTTTTTAAACGATCTAAGGATTAATGAATAAATAAAAACCACGAAGGCTCATTCTGCACCCTATGCCATTAGTATAACGCATAGCTCAGCACAGCTCTTCTCCACCACAAAACTGCTCTATTTAAGTACGTGTTAAATTTCTTTTTCAAACAAAATGAGTATAATTTGTTCAGAAATGAGATTGTGGATTGTCAGCAAGCAAGTAGGCATGCTGCAGAAAGGAAATACATTTAACCTGGTTGATTTTTTTTTTTTTTTCCTCTAAAACTAGTCCTCATAGAACAACCACCAGATTCTGTCAGGCTCTATGTTTACTCCTTCCTTCCTGAATGAGAGGAGCTTGTTCTTTGCTACATTTTCATTGCTTTATCTTTTTAAATATATTAAAGGATGTCAAGTTGAATATTGCTTCAGGTTACGTAGGGAAAAATGGGATACTGGGGCTTTGGAGCACCATCTTTTACATGATTAAATTAATACAGATTAATATTTCATATCATATTCATATTCATAAAAATGTGAATGTAGAGACCCTGCCCTTAAATGCTAGCATACAGGTACAAAGAGATCTGTCCAGAATTATTTTTTATGAAGATATATGTAGTAAGTATTTCTCCAAAACTAAAGTTGTCCCAAGGTGGTTTGTGATGGCCATTATGGTGTATTTTATTTCACAAAGGATTAAACTATGAAAATCCCAAGGCTGCAAAAAGATTTAGATTCAGGCACTGAGTTTATTAGTATAGTCTCTGTTTTTCCCTTTATGAGCCCATTTCAAAGCCATTGATAGGCTTTCTAATGACATGTGGAAGCAGCTACTTCTTTAATTTCCATACACCTATTTTCCCCTTCCTTCTTGTAGCAGACCCTGGAGTAGTGAAAAGTACATGGACTCAGAACACAGATAACAGGATTCTGTACCTTACCATCCTCTAAGGAGCCAGGTGTCCAATCTTGGGATGGTGATCAGAACCACCTGGGACTTACTCTCTTCCCCATATTATAAAGATAATAATACCACAGGACTGGTGTGATGTAATTGTAATTATTCTGTTTAGTCTGCAAAGAAACAGTCACCAAAAGACTAAAGAGAAGTACAGAAAGGTTCTTGCTTTAGACAGATTCTACATATTAAAATCTGTATTTAAACAAAACGAGCAGGGAGTTATTCACCTTACTTATGAAATATCTAATATAAGAAATAATGCTTTTTTTTTCTTTTTTTTTTTTTTTGCGGTACGCTGGCCTCTCACTGTTGTGGCCTCTCCCGCTGAGGAGCACAGGCTCCGGACGCGCAGGCTCAGCGGCCACGGCTCACGGGCCCAGCCGCTCCGCGGCATGTGGGATCTTCCCGGACCGGGGCAAGAACCCGCGTTCCCTGCATCAGCAGGCGGACTCTCAACCACTGCGCCACCAGGGAAGCCCAGAAATAATGCATTTTAAAAGCTAACTTCCATACAATGCTCAAAACACAATTTAATTTGCAAATATTGAATTCAAATTCACCTGTAGCAAGGCCTGAGGTACAACTGCATTTGAAAACCCACTGAGGGACTTTGCACACAATTTAGGCTAATACGATAAAGGAATAGCGCATCAAATTTGGATTGATCATTCAGTTAAGTCTTATTTACATTACACCAGTCCAATGAAACCCAAAACTTCCATGGGCCTTGGAAGAGTGAGAACTTCCCACTGCTATTCAAGTTGGAAATTAACCAGTTGGTAGGTTATGAGTTCTGACTCTTGACAATGACTCACTTAATGAGAATGAAGTGTGTCTTTTGGTTCAGACCTCTTGTTTTAATAGCCAGCCATATGGTGAAATATGCCATGCGCACGTTGGTTGTTTTGTCTCTTAGAAGGATGACTCAAAGCCATATTAGTAAAGTGCCTTTGGAACATGAATAGTGGGGCTCTTCTTTGAGTCAGACCTGATTTTGGGGATGAGACTCTGGCTCGCTTTGTGTGTGTATCATGGAGTCAGATTTACATGGGGTTGGTCTAAATCCCATGCGTCATCTGTAAAGGATAGTATATTCATGGTACTGTGGACACAAACCTATTCTCTGATATGTACGTGCAAATGTTTAATGTGTACAATATGGTTTGGAATATAATAAAGAGGGTTATATAGCAGGAAAAATATCTTTAAACACTAGAATCATTCATAGGGCAGTGAGAGGTTCACACAAAAGGCACAAGAGAATGGAGATCAACAAAGGAGGCAGTGGATTCACATCTCCCGCCTCACACTCACTCTCACTAACTGGACTGGGAGCAAATGTCTCCCACACTACTTATGTTATCCTTTCCCTTGCTCTCCCGAACTCTCTCTGTGACAAGCATATATGATGTGATTCCACAGTCTGCACTTTCATCTCTCTGATAGTTCTCGTACCTGCCTGCAGTACATGGGCTCTAATGCTGTCTTTTTCGTAGAATATTCTAAACACAATGGTGCACCTTGGTTGTCTTTGGAGAGTCTTCTCCTTGCTTGTACAAACACAGTCATTAGGTCTTCTAGAGTCCTGTTTAAATCAGGAGAGGACATAGATGGTGACGTCCATCTTAAAGGAATGGAGATAGATAGATGCACTGGAAGCGGAAATGGAAGTCACAGCTTCACATTCAATTTGAAAATCCTCAGATATTTTCTACAAAGCAAAATGCTTCCTTCTAGATGGCTTATCTGCTACTGCAATGATGTGCCACTCAATAGCAGCATCTCTGGGGAGATGGGGAACTACCACTACCACCAGGATGCTACCTGTGTCCTTGGCATTGCCATGACACTCGTGTTCTTCCTGGAAATAAAAGAAAATGATCAGAATGTTGATGTCAGAATGGATCTGCTGTAATTCAGAAACCGTATTAGGTTTACATATACACACTTGAGTAAGAATTTAGTCAATTAAATAATTATGTAATAAATGGAAACAGGTTAAATACAGGAGCTGTATAAAGTATTTTGGTTTACTAGCTCTTAATTAATTAATTAATAATTATTGCCCATAATTACCAATATGAACTAGGAGTCCTATTATATATGTTTCCATTTTGAATCTTTCTTTTAATGTCTTTGATAGAACCAAGAGAGAGAAAAGCTTAAAAATCATATTATATTCAAATATATATGTGGGCATAGACATTCAACTCCATTTATAACTTTAGTCCCTGCATGTCATACAACTATAAATGCAAAAATATTGAAGCATTTTTACCTGTACAGATACACTCAAAATTAACTCCTTAAGGGAACAGTACCTCATTTGTGGTGCCTTAGTTTGTGCTGTCATGCTTTTCATTGACTAGTCACAATTGAGGATAGTTAGAATAATTAACTGTTAGAAATAGTTTACTCTTTGTATTCCTTTGCATTTGAAAAAGACTTATGAGGAAAGAAGAATATTTTTATATTGAAAAATGCAATTTGTGTTGTATGTAAGAAACGTATGCTCATAGCTACTATGATAGGTCCATAGGTTTATTTTATCCATTTGCAATGGATTTTTGCAACTCTAGATTGGGAGTGTAGGAAAAAAGAGAATCGGTATAGAAACCTGGGATGCAACAACTTGATGCTTTAAATATCTCAGCATATCTAAGAATAAACTTGCCACCTTCTCTACCAAATACATTTTCTTTGTCTTGGGAAATGTCATCTATCCACTCCATTGTCCAAGGCTGGAGAGCAGAGTCTTGTCCTTGTCTCTTCTGTCTTCCTTAGCAATTTCTCCCTACTTCATTCGAAGGAGCTACACGTCTTGTCATTTTTAACTCCTTAAATCACTTAAAATATGCCTATTCATTTCTGTCCCCTTACTTTTATTTTAATATAGGTCACTGTCGTTTATATGTTGCTTGGATTTCTGTGAAGCCTCCTAACTGGTCTCCCCAGTTCCTATCTTCTTCAGTCCATTTGCTACACTTCAGCCAGAGTAGTCTTCTTCTAAGATATATCTGCCTTTTTTTAAAAAAAGCCCCTGCATGCTTAACATCATTCAGTGACTTTTGACCTAACTTCAAACTCCTTAGCATGGTTTTCAAGGCCTTTCAGGTCTGGCCCCCATGTACTTCAACCAACTCTGTCTGTCCCACCCCTCACTCATTGCTGAGCCATGTAGAATGAACAGCAGTTCATCCACTCTCTGCTAACTTCAGTTTTGGAATTTTTTGCTCCCTTGATACAGAAGGCCCTGCTCTGACTTTGTCTAGTTTAATCATGTCAACATTCCTGGACGTTAGACCTATGTTTCCCTGGGAATGTCTTCCCTGACCCTCTCATAGCCTCTTAAGCACGCTGTGCGTGCTCCAGTCACATCCATTCAGCGCTCAGCAAGTATCTGTCAGGTGTCTGCTGTGTGCCAGGCACTGGTTTAGGTGGTTAGGATATGTTGCTGAACAGAAACAGATAAAGACCATTGCCTCCATGGAGCTTGCATTCTTCTCGTAACTTCATGGCAACTTATCTCACCGTTTTCCTGACTCTCTTCCTCACTAGATGAAGGTAAGGTCTCTCCTGAGGTTACTGTATTACCATGATTGGCACAATGTCCAACTAGTAAACATTTGTTTAAAGAAATGAATAAACTGAGCAAACGCAAAGCAGTATATATCTTTTATCTTAGGGCATTAAAAATATTTTGAAGCCAGGGAAAACTTGTTTAGAAGTAAAAGAACACAACCTTTGACATTATTTGGGGAAATTTGCCAAATAGGCATATGAACATGTCTCCAAAATTAAATGTAGTACTTTTTCCCTCTAAACTTGGTTTCAATCGTTGAGTCCTTCTATAACCTCTTTTAATTTCTAGGTCAATCTGCCCATTTTCTGACCAACAGAGTCTATAATGGAAAAATCAGTATCAAAGACAAAAACACTAGATCGTCTTCTGAAATAGAAAAATTAAACTGTTTGAACAATAGTATTAAACGTACACTTTCCATGGGCCTGAGATTACTTGGAGAAAAGATGTTTTTCTTGCAAACCTAAAATAGCCATGCTAAATTCTTAAGCTGTTCTTCAGAATTAGAAATAAAAATCTAGAAGACAAGGAAAGGGTTTTTGGTGTTTTGAAGCCTCATTGAGTTCTGTTTTTCCTAGGTGAAAAGGAAAACCACAGCAATATTTTGCTTTTGATAAGAATATATCAGATGGACTTGAAAAATTCAGCAGCTAATTACTTTTAAGATGACCTGAGGCAGGAAAAAAATGTGAAGGTGACATAGAGTTGGGGTGCTTAACCCTCAGTATTCAGGTCCCGTAGTTCCTTAGCAAAACAAGTAAGATTAATATGTGATTTTAAAAAATGGTCAGCGCCTCCTCAACATATGCCTTTTTATTTAAACAGGTTTATATTCCTGCCTCCAAGGTGCTTTACACTTACATACCTTCGCCATTCTTTTTCAAAGCACTGTTGGTTATTTCGTTTGTGTAGAGATCACGAATCCACTTGATATTAGTGACTTACACTTTCCTCTGCTTTGTGAGTGTGGGCACTAGCCTTTTTGTATACCAACTTGCTTACACTGCAGTCTATGCTGGTAATACTGTACATTGCCTGACCTCTGAATGGAAAAATAATAACAAGTTAAAACAGTCATTTTACCTGAAGTCGATAAGGCCATAACACTCACCCTGCTTTCAATTCACAGGCTCTATTTTCATCCACTCACTCTCGACTTTGAGAGGAAGGAATAACGACAGGTTACAGGCACTTTATTTCAAAATTCACTCACAAAGTTATTGACAGGCATTTTTCACAGAAACAGCTCTTCTCTCTGACCCTCGTGAGCTGTTTACATGAAAAATGCTCTTCGTTGTAGATTAATGAGAGTGGAACCTAATTCTACACCAAACATGTAGCAATTGCTTTAGCATCTCTGTTTTTGATATGGGAACAAAAATAGGGATAATTTGCCTCAAACTGCAGTCACTTCAGTCATAATAAAATCTCAGAGAGTAGTACTGTTTGCTTTCAACTTTCATTAGGTAAGCTGGGGCTGTTGTTAAGGTACCAACACGTAAATGTTATATTAGCACTTAACAGAAGCACAGCATTCTCCTCTAGGAGATAAATTCTACCCTTGTCAATATAATTCCACACTGAGTGCAGTAAAAGAGTTTGAAAAGATGAAATAGTGAGGCTTTGCACTACAGGAAAAGAAATACCATGTTCATTCAAGCTTAAAGGCCATTTTGCTGGCCCAAGGCGCTAGGGTACTGTTTAGAAAAGAAGTCTCAGAGAAACTCTCCTAGGTTAAGTCAAACATTGAGACAAACTTTCAGACACGTTCTCTTTGTCCAAGGTTGTTAAATCGGTCACTTTAAATTTCTGAATGCCTTCAACTGGCATTTCAACTCTGGGAAGAAATATAAGAATTTAAGGCCAAGGTGGAGTTCATTTCCAGAGAGCAAATGATAATCATTCTGTCTAAGCCACTGTACACACAACACCCACATACTTCTTTTCTTTTCTTTTTCTTTTCCTTTTGAGTATGGTAACCCCTTTTAAAATGTAAGGTATTGTGTATATCATTGTGGTAGAGCTGTTTAAATTAAAACTGCCTTTATCCTTAACTCTTACTACTATGTTCTTTAGGTCCTCTTAAAATAACTGTCTCTAATTCAGGCCTAAGAAAAGTGCTGTCACACTTAGAAAAATAAGGACCATTTAGTCATCTAAAATGGAAAAAAAGGAAGGAGAGGGGCATCTAAAAGCATGGCTATTGCTAGGCCTACCTTTGCCATCGTGTATCTTCTTTCCTAGCCTTTCAAATTTCTTTAGCATACCATCATTCAATCATTTTAAGGTCTTTAAAGGAGTCTATTGTCATTTAGATTGTTTAGGAACCTTAATGGCACAAAATAGTCTATTTTAACTACCAAATTCAGACCATCATGTTTTTCAGATGACATGTGACATGTAAATGTGACTACTGTCCCTCTACATTTGTAAGAGACAATTAGAGACAACATATAACTCGATTCTGCCTAAAAATATTGGCAGTAAGGACTGTTTGGCTTAAAGTTCTATTCATAGGGTTAAATGTAATTATATTTGCCAATTTACATTACTACTCTACTAATCTGGGAAATCACTGTTATTCAGCCTTTCCCAGAAGGTTAATGCATTTCTGTCCACCTCTCCTTATATCCCTTGCATTCTGGTAATCCCCAAAATGGCCTGTAAATGTTTACTGTGTCCAGACTTGAGAAAACAAGTATTAAGTACATTTCTGCTGAAACTTCAAAGTCCATGGGTTTAACATATGTCCATTCATTTGTAACCAAGTTTTAAAATGGTAGTTTTCATATATAATATTTACATGAACAAAACAATGGTTTCCTTTTCAAGATCAAATTAAAATAATTTTCAATCCATAAATAAACAGTAATATATTTTTTAAAAAAACATAATTTGGGGGATAAAGTGAGAACTATTTTATATGCCCACAGTTTTAGATGCTGGCAAACATTGCATATGAAAGTTTATTTTGCTTCAAGAATTAGAGTGGGGTTTTTTTGATATATATATTTAAGCAATAAATTTAGGACCACAGCCAGCAGCTTCTCAACCATTTCATTGAGTGGAAATTCAGATAGACTTTTTAGAGGAAGTAGCAGAGGCCTAACATCTAATTAAAACAAATAGTCAACTACAAGCTCTTCATTAACAGAGAATACATTTTACATACTTCTGAATCCTCAGCAGGTAGCATGGTGCCTGGTACTCAATAAATCCTCAACGAATGTTTCATGCTAACACTTTTCTGGAAGGCAATTTATATCGAATTTCCCAATGCTCATTTAATTTGACTCAAATTCCAAGTTTAGAAATTTAATAAAATAGAGATGTGCACAAAGGAAATAATTAGAGATATACAGGATGTTTACTGTAATGTTATGTATAATAGCAAAAATGGTTAACAACCAAAATATCCGACAGTGGAGTACTGGTCAAATAGATTATAGTATATCAGACAGTGAAATCTTTTTATAGATAATCTATTAAAAACCATGTTTGCAAAGAAAATTTAATTATAAGGGAAAATAAAATATATTGTGTGGGAGAAAAAGCAGTTCAAAGAATAGCAGGTATAATTTTTTTAAATGCATACATATGTGTGCATATATACATGCATACATATCTGAATGAGACAGAAAAAAATTATCTGTTATAAGGAAAGAATGCCAAGCCAACAAATGCATGTTTCTTGCAAACCCCTGCTGGCTTATAAAGATAGGTGTTGAGATGAGTCCTTATTTACTGAGTGGAGAGATCTGTGTGAGGATGCAGAGGGAAGAGAGGCTGGAGCTGAGGACAAGCCCGGCTCTGTGCAGCAGGACTAAATATGGGCAGGGATCTATGGCAGTCGGCAGTTAACAGGAATTAGGGGCATGGCAAAGAACCCAGATGTCTAATGCAGATTCTCTATTGAGTTTTTCTGTGCAGTACATATTGTGTCCTTCTCCTCTGCCTCCTCCCGAAAACTTCAGCAAGATTTTATTTTTCTCTTATACTTTGTAAAGGTAGATTTTCTTTGAGGGGTGGTGACCAGGTGCTGAGTCCTGCTGATGCGCAAGAAGCAAGGCTGCCTGAGGGGCCCACCCACATTGGGGATATCTTTATGAAGGAAAAGGCACCAAAATATGAGACAGTCATTAGCTGTGGGCACAGAAATAAGAAGGGGATTTTCATTTCCTTCTTTGTACTCTAATGGATTTTCCAAATTTCTGTAATAAATGTGCATTACTATTATAATCAGAAAAAATGTTTTTTTTTTTTAATGTCGACTGAATAAGTAAACAAGTCAATGAATGAATGGCTTTAATAAGTGGTAGCTCTGGACTCCCCTGGTGGCGCAGTGGTTAAGAATCCACCTGCCAATGCAGGGGACACGGGTTTGAGCTCTGGTCTGGGAAGATCCCACATGCTGCAGGGCAACTAAGCCGGCGAGCCGCAACTACTAAGCCTGCGCTCTAGAGCCCACGAAACACAACTACCGAGCCTGCGTGCCACAACTACTGCAGTCCCCGTGCCTAGAGCCCATGCTCCGCAACAAGAGAAGCCACCGCAATGAGAAGCCCGCGCACCACAACGAGGAGTAGCCCCCGCTCACCACAACTAGAGAAAGCCCGTGCGCAGCAATGAACACCCAACACAGCCAAAGATAAATAAATACATAAATAAATTTATAAATTTACAAATAAATAAATTTATTTTAAAAAGTGGTAGTTCTGAGAAAGACTCTGAAGTATACTCTCAAATGGAAATTGCTATATTTATAATCAGTATAAGAAACCCCAGAGCCTCTTTTCAGTTTTGGGTTGCCTGTTGAAATAAGACACTTGATTTTAGAATACACACACACATATATTTTTGCCCAATGAGTTCTACAAAGCCTGATTAGTCAAATAATAAATTTGCTTACTTTATTTTCTTGAAAAAAGAAAAAGTTGGATCTTATTTTAGTAAAAAATAATAATATATTAGTTGTGCCCACAGTTGAAAGTAATTTAAAAAATTCTATTTCTACATATTTTCCATTAAAAAAGGGAACATAGCAAAATAAGCATGTGCGTTTAACGAACTAATGAATGCACTTGTGCTGACATTACTGTTCTTCCAGTTGTCACCTCCAATGCCTAAGAACATCGATACTCACCAGACAACTAGGGCTTGAATCCTGGCTCCACCACTTAACTGGTTGTGTGATCTTAGGACAGTTATTTACCTTCTCAATTTCCTCACTTGTAAAATGGGGATAACACCAATTCCCATCTCAGCATCATTATGAGAATAATAGAAGCATTTTTAGATTCGTCTACATGATCACCTTATATTGGGATACTGCCGCATATATTTATGACTATGTTTACATTTGTGTTGATGCCAGTGAACATTTAAAGTACCAACAGTTACATGTTGCTTTTAGAATCCCTGCTCCAGTCTGTATCCTCCCAAGACAGTGTTAATTGCTTTGGGATTCTGGGCATCACTTAATTCCTATCTCTATTATAGCTTGCCGGCATTGCCCTACCATTGTTTGTTTACATGTCTATCTACCCTACTAGACTCCACCCTTTGAAAGTGATGTTTGTGTCTTCTCTCCTTTAATATCCCTGACAGCAAACAGAGGCTTGAGCACCCAATAAATGTTTGCACTCAGTAAATTAAAAAAAAAAAAAAGAGTACCAACGGTTAAAATGCTCATTTGCCACTGACACATACAAACATGGGCACTGACTATTGCAGTCATTCTTGTTCACTATTATTGCTCTCAGAGTCTTTTGTCAATTATAAGGACAAAACTCCGCTTTGTAGTAAAATTTCACCGTTAAAAATATTTTAATAGAATAAAACTTTAGCTTCCTAACATTTAGTAAGTTGAGATTATGATTTGACATCAAGAAATTAATATTGCAGTACAGTAATGTACTACTGGGTCTTACACTAACAGGAAGAGAACTTAGGTGGACTTAACACATAAATGATGCCCTAGTGCCAAGTAGAGGCCAAATGATATCATGACATTCTGCTCAGAAGAAGGTTTTATAGTGGTTCACATAGAAATAGTGGGAGAAATGAGTCTTTACCTGTCACATTGCAGTATAGCTATACCAGCCAGAAAAGAAGTCAAACCATAGGAGTCAGCACTTATTTGGTTAGGAGATATATTACAAGTCCTACTTTTTTTTTTTTTTTTTTTTTTTGCGGTATGCGGGCCTCTCACTGCTGTGGCCTCTCCCGTTGCGGGGCACAGGCTCCGGACGCGCAGACTCAGCGGCCATGGCTCACGGGCCCAGCCGCTCCGCGGCATGTGGGATCCTCCCGGTCCGGGGCACGAACCCGCGTCCCCTGCATCGGCAGGCGGACCTACTTTTTAAGTATTAATTTGCAGTAGTTCATTAGCAGTGTGTAGAAATAAATATATAACAGGATATCTGTTTAAAGATATTTTTTATTAATCAGTTGGGATTATTAAAATAATTGTTCTAAATAAAGATGTATATATTTGTGTAAATTATATAATTTTAAAATTAACTACAGCATGTGTCACAATAAAGCGATGCGTTAATTATAGTTTAACTGGTTTTGTAGGCTTATTTTTATTTACCCTTTATGTTTTTTTTGTTGTATAGCTGATAAAAAGCTACAGGTAAAGGAGTTCATGGCTAGTTTTATAGTGTTACATGTACAAGTAACACTATAATAAAAAGAATACAGGCCACAACTGGACATCTGCAAGAACTTTTTCTTACTTTCAAGAGTAAAAAGTTTGAGAAATGCTGTAGTAGAATAACCTGCTTTTCTTTGCAGAATGTTTCAAACCATGTTATTACCAAAAATAATGTGCAGTTTTGGCTGAAAAGCTAATACATTTGGCTTCTCTTCAAGAAGTAGGATAGCTTTGTGGATGATTATTGACAAAGACAATAATGGGAGTGGTGAGGATGATTCTGCAAATCTAAAGATGAACATCCTACTCCCCATTGATAGGATGTGTGCTGATTTATACAGACCCATTGAGAATTTTCATCCACTTATGATAAATAAGATGCGTTTTCAAGTTTCCAGTTCTACATCTATAAAATGAACAATACCTATATGATTGCTTTAGAAAGTTAAGGTGAGGAGCAAAGGAATGTGTGAAAGTTAAAATAGCAAGAGTCTATAGCTATAAAAACGACATTATTATTTCATTAACAAGAATCTCAGGGCCTATTTATTCTCTGAGTTCTTGTTGCTTTTTTTTTTTTAAAGGGAGTTTTTTTGTTTTGTTTTGTTTTTTTGCGGTAAGCGGGCCTCTCACTGTTGTGGTCTCTTCCGTTGCAGAGCACAGGCTCCGGACGCGCAGGCTCAGTGGCCATGGCTCACGGGCCCAGCCACTGCCCGGCATGTGGGATCTTCCCGCACCAGGGCACGAACCCGCGTCCCCTGCGTCGGCAGGCGGACTTTCAACCACTGCGCCACCAGGGAAGCCCTCTTGTTGCTTTTGTTTGGGTGATTAGCCATAGGTTACGAGAGTTGGGCATAGGTAGTTCATTAGTTCTTAACTATAATAAAATACTATTGCTGAAAGCTGATTGTTTGCAGAGGCTACACATCACTAAAACTCTGGCACTTTTTAGAGGACCAAGGAAGCTTTCAAAGCAAAAAACTACTGTTAAATCTCTTTGATAAATGGAAAGCATATTGGTGTAGATGCACAATGCAAAACGAAGACTATACCTCCTGAAGCTGGGGCTTACATTACAGAAACTGAGAAACAATTCCAGTGTTACCACCTGAGCGTCTGCCCTTGAATTGATATTAAGTAACCGTATCACTCATTATGGCCTCTAATCTCCCTTGCTGATACCTTCTAATTTGTAAACAGCCCTACTTTATAAATCATATCCTCTTTCTTGTGTTCTCGCAGCTAAAGAATTAATTTTGCAAGCAAAATATCTAAACAGTAAGCATAACAAGAATGAAACAGGTTAAAGCTCATTAGCAGCAGGGAGCAGATGTAGTAAGACTCTGCCAGTTCCCCTACATTTCCTTCTCAGCAGGGACTGGGCACCAAGCTGTGAGTTAGTTCTATAGCACAATGCTTGGCTGCTGTTTCAGCAATTGCACCTTATTGCTTCAAGTATAATACTAAGAATTCATTTTGATTTTTGATTTTTCTTTGCAATAATAATGTCTAAAAGGACCCTGCAGAGCTAAAATGTAAAGTTAAGTACCAAGTGCCAGCTAATCAGGAGATCATAAAATTGTAACTGATAAGAAAATAATTATAGATTATAAAGTCATTTTGTCTTTAAAAAAACATTAACTTCTTGACAGAGGCACCAGACTCTGGATGAAATCAATAATTGCTCAAGTTAAATTTCCTTGAAATATCATGCAATATCTAACATTCAGTATAATGTTTTACACAGCTGGTAAAAGATAACTGTGTAAGGACCAAAGCAATAAATACACTGATAAATAAATAAAGTGAAAGCAAATGAATTCTGTCAGAAAAAACACAATCTCAAATTATTAAACTAGGATTTCTTCCTTCATGTGCAACGTTATAATAGAATCATCTTTTAGGAAACAGAAATATTAGCCAAATTGAGGTGCCTACAGAGGTGAATATTAGCAAGGCTTTATGTTAAAATCTTTTCTAGAGATTAGAATCCTTTCCTGGGGCTAAAAGTAGTACTTAGATGTGCCAAAACACTGTTGGAGAGACGAACCATCAGCATAAATTCACCTGCTAGATTCTGGATATCCAGGATAGATTGTTGGGACACAATTTGTTCAGCAAAATAAACACATGCTGTAGAATCCAATTCATGTAATTTCCAACAAATCAAACTTCAACAGATGTAAATGTAACAATTGATAAATTTATCTGTAATATTCTTACGATTCTGTAAATTACTCTCAAAGATGACGCTCTATGTTTGTTTGCTGTTTTTGTGTAGGTTTAGTTTTTGCAATGGATTCATTCAGCCACATCTGATAGACAAGATGCTTTTAGAAGAATGACATTAACAGTGTCCTAGGAAAGCTACTCTAAATCTTTCAAAGAAAGAAAAAGAAATGAAGACGTGCAATACCTGGGGGGGTGGAACCCATATTCTGAATCTTCTAGGCTATGAAAATAAATTCATAATCCTTCTTCTGCAAAATAACAGGACTGGCATCAAAGCCTGGAGCAGATCTAAGCCTACAAGCAAGGTTAATTAAACGTCTCATTTTATGGAAATTAAAATGGCAAGGTGATGAGGATGATTATAGTATGAAAAGTTGACTTAAGAAGTAAGTCACCTATGTACTAAGGTTGATTGACTGCCCTGAATTGACCCATTTTCCACAGAAATTGGGTTTCCTGAGACGTCTTCTTTAATACAAACATTTTTGTGTATCTTCAGGTACAACTGAGTCCAATGAGTTTATATCAGTTAGATCACAACTTTGGGAATGTGGGTTATTCTTCAAACTCAATAGGCTGTAGGTAACATTTGAAGTTGTGGTAACAGTCACTTAGGACTTGTGTGTCCTTAAAGGGTACTCAGGCAATAGGTCACTTTGTGGTATTAGCATTTTGGTGTGCAGTTTCAGTAGCTCTAAACACAACTGAGCTCCTTTAGCTATCTCCAGCATAGATCGTGTGGGCAGTTTAAGGTTCTCCACTGGAGGTATGAAATTGAAAACTTCCAGGGATTTCTGCTTTAAGGTTTCATTAGATATTGACTAAGGGTAATGGAATTGAATTGAAAGAGATACATATGTAGAAAAGTTGACAGAAAATACAGCTCTAATGTGGCAGAGAAACCCAATCCACAGCAAATCACACACAAAAACAACCAGTGCTGTCTGATATTCAACAGGTATGTAAACATGAACAAATGCTGACATTATACCTACCTTTTGAAATAATTTCATCCCACCTGAAAAATCAAATGACAAGAAAAGAGTAATAACTACAAAGTCCTTGAAAGCTGCCTGACCACCAGGACTGAAGGGATGCTCATTGAAACACAGTTCTGCTGATTGGACTTGTACGAGGAGACAACAGCAGGATACTCAAGGAACTGGAGTATAGCGTTCTAATGCGTGACATTGCCAAACAGAGAGGGCAGGGAAATGCTCTAAATTACTATTGAAGCAGAAACTAGAGCAATCTGGATTTCACTGTAGATGACTATGACACTGGTGACAGAGCAGCCTGGTACGTAGCTACAGGAATGGAGTTGTTGATCTTCAGTAAAAGAAAAGAAAACTTCAGGCTGATTACTGCCTAGAAGACAGAGTTGCAAAAAGTGACAAACCTTTCAGGTGGTAGCTGCTACCAAATACATGACAATTTTCACATCAAAATTTCTGAGTGCAGAAAGTATTAAAAATCATAGAATTATTAAACTGTAGGATTGGACAAAGTCATAGTCATCATCTCTTAAATCTTCTCATTTTGTAAGGGAAACAGAACTGCAGAAAAATCTGCCTTACTCACCAGTCAGAAACAGAGCTAGCACTTAAAGCCACATCTCTGTATGCTTGATCTAGCCATGAACCCTACTCAGAGTGCATTTTAGATGCATCAGCTTTCAAATAGAGGTTTAACCTCTTAAACTAGAAAAAAGCCTGTACAATTCCTTTGTATCTTCAAAGAAAATCTGGGGAGGGGTCATTTTGCAAGGTATGAAATCTGTATACTCAAGTAAAACCTTCAAGGGCTTATTAAATATATGACCCTGATGCTAGCTTTGAAATTCTAATCCAGTTCTATCATTTTTAGTCTACCACAAAGGCTTATTTTGATCTTGAAGGACCCTCGGAGGTCATCTTGTCCAACCCTTTCATTTCAAGGCTCTCTCTTAACTCACCTTCACAAGAGTAATCCTTTCCACTCTCTTTATAAACACTTCATTGATACTCATGGAAGGATGAATTATTTAGGCTTCTGGCTCTTCTCTAGATTCCCACCACTCTGTCCCTACCAGTTGAGTTGTTCATTTACAAATGATCAGTTGTCTTTATTCCAAACTTGAATATGCTACTTGCAATTGTTATTGGCATTTTGTGTTTTCTCTTAAGTATTACATATTCCTCTGGAATATGAATGGAAAATAAAGCAGAGTTGTTTCTATAAAAATTAAGTTAAATATTTTGGGTAGGCTTTACAAAAGTGAGTTGTTATTAATAACGTTGTAAGTGTTGGTGAGGATATAGTGAAACTGGAACTCCTTTTCACTGCTGGTGGGAAGGTAAAATGGTGCAGCTGCTATGGAGAACTGTACGAAGGTTCCTCAAAAAGTTAAAGAGAAATACCATATGATCCAGAAATCCCACTTTTGGGTATTTATCCAAAAGAACTGAAATCAGAATCTCAAAGAGATACTGCATTTTCGTTTTCATTGCATCATTTTCACAATAGCCAAGAGGTAAGAACAACCTAAGTGTCCATCAAGGGATTAATGGATAAAGAAAACATGGTATATACATACAATGGAATATTATTCACTTATAGAAAAGAAGAAAATTCTGTCAAATGCTACAATATGGATGAACCTTGGGGACATCATGAGAAGTGAAATAAGCCATTCACAGAAGGACAAATACTACATGATTTCACTTATATGAGGTATCTAAAGTAGTCAAACTAATGGAAGCAGAAAGTAGAATGGTGGTTGCCAGAGGCTGGAGGAGTTGTTGTTCAACGGGTATAAAGTGTTAGTCATGCAAAATGAAAAAACCCTAGACATCTGGTATGTACAACATCGTACATGACAGGCATCTTATTACAAGGTGTGGAAGGCATGCGAAATGTGAACTAAGATTTGAGTTCAAAGCCTGACTCTAATATCTGCCTCATTAAGTTGCCTAGAAGATTAAATAGTAGGCTACCTGATTCATGGGAGGTGTTCAGTAAACATCAGTTTCCTTAAAAATATCATGGCATTGATTTACCATGATAACTGACAAGGAGGTACTATTATCCTTATTTTATAATTACACAGCTAATAACTTGGAAAGCCTGCATACAAGCCCATGTCTGTCTTTAAAGCCTGAGCCTTTCCACTACAAGACACTGTTTAATCATGGTGTAATTCTGAGTGGGATTCCAGTCTGAATGATTTAGCCACGTTAAGTTGTAAATGCACTGTCAATAGCTGAAAGCATTGATGTTAACTGCTGAAGACGAACTGGACAGAATTGCCTAGTGGTCCATTTATAAGTTGGGGAACAGCTGACAGATGCAACGGTTTAAATTTCATTAGTGTTAAGTGTTTGTGTGTAGCTGTTTTTTGGGGAGGTGGTCTATAATTACTTATGTCTTACTGCTTCTTGGGTCTACTTTTTTATTATTATTGATTTATTATATTTTATGATTTAAAAAGTAGTCATACAAAGTAATTTAATTTAAGGGAGTGTCAAGGGCACAGTCCTACTTTTCACCAATTAGAATTCATGATTTCTGTCCACTATGATTTCAGAAAAACTGCTCTGGGATTTGAAGAAGCATTAAAAGCATGGTGTCAATAACAAGGTACTATTGTTATTAGTGTTGCTGCTGTTCTGCTTTTCCAATCTGAAGATCATTATGGGCTGGAGATGACAGAAACAGAATAGGAAGTGAATGATGATGACTTTTTCTTTCAACTTTTAACGTTACGGTATGCTTCCCAACCAGTGAGATGATCACTCCTTTGTTTTAATTCTCACTCTACAAGTTGCATTTAAATGACTTGTCATGATTAAATTTCAGCATTGTCACCAGCTTTAGTTTATACTACATTTTAGTTTTTCTGTCACTATTCTTATGTTTGTACCACATAGGAAGGTAACTGTCTTGGTGTCCCTTTCTCTATTTTCCTCATATTCCTTTAGCTTCTGAGAGTCCATTCCAATGATTTAAGACCCAGAAAACCCCAAATCTAGAATTACCTTCTAAACTTGGAATTACCTTCCCTGATTTGACTTCTCCATTGCATTTATTATGGCACTGATTATAACTTACATTATATTATATTTGCAAATTCCTTGAGGTACCTTTGTAATATTTTTCTCAAATATAGTTTGCTCAGGGCTTCCTTAGTGGCGCAGTGGTTGAGAGTCCGCCTGCCGATGCAGGGGACACAGGTTCGTGCCGCGGTCCGGGAGGATCCCACATGCCGCGAAGCGGCTGGGCCCGTGAGCCATGGCCGCTGAGCCTGCACGTCCGGAGCCTGTGCTCTGCAACGGGAGAGGCCACGACAGTGAGAGGCCCGCGTACTGCAAAAAAAAATAAAAAATAGTTTGCTCAAAATTTTGATGAATTTCAAGATGTATTATCAATCACTTTTTAAAAAAATATCTTTATTCGGGTATAATTGCTTTACAATGGTGTGTTAGTTTCTGCTTTATAACAAAGTGAATCAGTTATACATATACATATGTTCCCATATCTCTTCCGTCTTGCGTCTCCCTCCCTCCCACCCTCCCTATCCCACTCCTCCAGGCAGTCACAAAGCACCGAGCCGATATCCCTGTGCCATGCGGCTGCTTCCCACTAGCTACCTACCTTACGTTTGATAGTGTATATGTCCATGCCTCTCTCTCGCCCTGTCACAGCTCACCCTTCCCCCTCCCCATATCCTCAAGTCCGTTCTCCAGTAGGTCTGTCTTTATTCCTGTCTTACCCCTACGTTCTTCATGACATTTTTTTTTCTTAAATTCCATACATATGTGTTAGCATAAGGTATTTGTCTTTCTATTTCTGACTTACTTCACTCTGTATGACAGATTCTAGGTCTATCCACCTCATTACAAATAGCTCAATTTCGTTTCTTTTTATGGCTGAGTAATATCCCATTGTATATATGTGCCACGTCTTCTTTATCCATTCATCCAATGATGGACACTTAGGTTGTTTCCATCTCTGGGCTATTGTAAATAGAGCTGCAATGAACATTTTGGTACATGACTCTTTTTGAATTTTGGTTTTCTCAGGGTATATGCCCAGTAGTGGGATTGCTGGGTCATATGGTAGTTCTATTTGTAGTTTTTTAAGGAACCTCCATACTGTTCTCCATAGTGGCTGAACCAATTCACATTCCCACCAGCAGTGCAAGAGTGTCCCCTTTTCTCCACACCCTCTCCAGCATTTATTGTTTCTAGATTTTTTGATGATGGCTATTCTGACTGGTGTGAGATGATATCTCATTGTAGTTTTGATTTGCATTTCTCTAATGATTAATGATGTTGAGCATTCTTTCATGTGTTTGTTGGCAGTCTGTATATCTTTTTTGGAGAAATGTCTATTTAGGTCTTCTGCCCATTTTTGGATTGGGTTGTTTGTTTTTTTGTTATTAAGCTGCATGAGCTGCTATCAATCACTTTTTAAAAAATATTTATTTATTTTTGGCTGCATTGGGTCTTTGTTGCTGTGTGCGGGCTTTCTCTAGTTGTGGCAAGCACAGGCTTCTCGTTGCAGTGGCTTCTCTTGTTGCGGAGCATGGGCTCTAGGTGCGTGGGCTTCAGTAGTTGTGGCATGCGGGCTCAGTAGTTGTGGCTCACGGGCTGTACAGTGCAGGCTCAGTAGTTGTAGCTCATGGGCTTAGCTGTTCCACAGCATGTGGGATCCTCCCGGACCACGGCTTGAACCCGTGTCCCCTGCATTGGCAGGCGGATTTTTAAACACTGCGCCGCCAGGGAAGTCCTATCAATCACTTTTTAATGAAGCAAATGACAAGGAAAAATATAAATTCCATATAATAAGCCATATTTCACTGTGTGTCAAAGGCATTTTACATCAAGCTGACCCATACCTTGAGGTATATCCCTTTGTCATAAAACCAACTAAGCCCTCCCTGGAGATAGCCCTTTTCTTTTTCTGTGCTGATCTAATGGCAAGTCCTTCTTTAAGTAGCATCCCCAGAAAGAAGAATGAATTACTATTTTGCTTAAATAGTGATTGAAACAACCAACAGTTTTGAAGCCCTTCTCTGCTTCAGGCATTGTACTTGTCCATTTGGAAATTCTATGAAAATCTTCATTTCATAAATGATATAATCAAAGATTAGCATGGTTAACTAACTTGCTCAAGAGAGAGGCAGAACAGGGATACAGATCAAAGTCCATTTCAAGTCAAAGTCTGTGCTCTTCCACTATGAAGAGCCTCCTTGACAATCACTCTTCCCACTGCTAAGATGGATGTAACTTCTAATAAAGCTGGTGGGAATAATTTGTATAATTGATTTGTGCCCTGCCTTATTCTAGAAAGGATTTAAGACAGGAGTGAAACACAATCATGTACTCTGCTATGGTGAAAAAAAAAAAAGAGTTTTAGATTTTATAGCCCCAGTTTAGATTCCAGGACTCCTACTTGGTAGCTGTGAGAAATCTGTTTCCTCATTAATAAAAGGGAATAATACTACCTAACTCCTATTGCTGTTGTGAGCACTACAGGAAGAAACATGTAAAGCTCCTGGCTTAGTTGCTGGTACAAAGTAGATCATACATACTAGTTCCCTCTTCATTCTACCCTGTCCTTTTTTTTTTTTGCGGTACGTGGGCCTCTCACTGTTGTGGCCTCTCCCGTTGTGGAGAACAGGCTCCGGACGCGCAGGCTCAGCGGCCATGGCTCATGGGCCCAGCCGCTCCACGGCATGTGGGATCTTCCCAGACTGGGGCACGAACCCGCGTCCCCTGCATCGGCAGGCGGACTCTCAACCACTGTGCCACCAGGGAAGCCCCTACCCTGTCCTCTGACCATGACTTGACTCCCTCTAAGGGGTGGTCCAATTTGAAAGCAGACTAGCTCTATTTTTCCCTACCAACAATTACTTTAAGTTTAATCATTATTTCCCGACAAGTGTCAACAGCTGGAAGTCTCACTCCAAACTTTAGGGAAGGTCTTTAGTGACCACATCCTTCTTGCTACATAGGATAAAGGCATATAACCTGCTTGGGATTAAGTTTGAGTATTGGTCTTTACAGGGTTCTTTGCTGCTTCTTGATGTACACTAAGATACAGGTAACTAATAGACAGTTTTATAAGACTACTGAATTTGAACATTTATAGCAACTCTACACAATTTTTATGCCTCTAAAACACCAATTTCATTCATTTATTTAATGACAGCATTTATCAAGCACCCACTATTTTCCAGGCACCATGACAAGAACCCGTATGATGATATGGAATGAACATAATGCAGGCAAGGTATTTCTATCCAGAAACCACCAACCTTGAAGGGGAGGGTGATGAAACAGAGATATAAGTTAATACTGTAACTCAAAATGATGTGCTATATTGAATTATATGAAGAGTTCTAATAGATAAAAGAGAGTGTTTCACACGTTTGTAGCACTAAATGTTTATCTTCCATCTCAACACCAGTAACAAATACCAGTAGCAAATATAATGTAAGTGTTAAGAAAGTAAACATAATATCTATGATTAATTTCCAAATAGTAAAATATTTACATAAATTTGTATTATTGGGGGAGACCTTCAAGATGGCAGAGCAGTAAGACGTGGAGATCACCTTCCTCCCCACAGATACACCAGAAATACATCTACACGTGGAACAACTCCTACAGAACACCTACTGAACGCTGGCAGAAGGCCTCAGACCTCCCCCAAAAGGCAAGAAAATTCCCATGTACCTGGGTAGGGCAGAAGAAAAAAGGAAAAACAGAGACAAAAGAATAGGGATGGGACCTGAACCTCTGGGAGGGAGCTGTGAAGGAGGAAAGGCTGTCACACACTAGGAGCCCCTTCACTGGTGGGGATGAGTAGGGTTGGGAGGGGGGAAACTTCGGACCCACAGAGGAAAGTACAGCAAGAGAGGTGTGGAGGGCAAAGCGGAGAGATTCCCACACAGAGGATTGGTGCCGGCCAGCACTCACCAGCCCGAGAGGCTTGTCTTGCTCACCTGCCAGGGTGGGCGGGGGCTGGGAACTGAGGCTCAGGCTTCAGGGGTCAGACCCCAGGGAGAGGACTGGGGTTGGCTGCGTGAACACAGCCTGAAGGGGGCTATTGCATCACAGCTAGCTGGAGGGATTCCGGGAAAAAGTCTGGAACTGCCTAAGAGGCAAGAGACCACTGTTTTGGGGTGCACGAGGAGAGGGGATTCCTGCTCCATGTGCCCACAGAAGGCAGAGCACCGTCTAAACGAGCACCAGAGTTGGGCATGAGCTGCAGCTATCAGCTCAGAACCCAGAGATGGGCATGAAATGCTAACACTGCTGCCGCTGCCACCAAGAATCCTGTGTGCAAACACAGGTCACTATCCGCACCCCCCCAGGAGCCTGTGCAGCCTGCCACTGCCAGGGTCCCAAGATCCAGGGAAAACTTCCCCAGGAGAACACATGGCACATCCTCAGGCTGTTGCAATGTCATGTTGGTCTCTGCTGCCACAGGCTTGCCCCTCATTCCAATTGTGACTACTGTACCCCTCCCTCTCCCCGGGCCTGAGTGAGCAAGAGAGCCCTAAAGCTGCTGCTTTAACTCCCTCCTGTTTGGGCGGGGACCAGAGGCCTGACGGTGGCCTACCCGCAGAGGCGGGGCCCAAACCAAAGCTGAACCCAAGGAACTGAGCAAACAAAGAAGAGAAAGGGAAATCTCTCCCAGCAGCCTCAGGAGCAGCAGATTAAATCTCCACAATCAACTTGATGAACCCTGCCTCTGTGGAATACCTGAATAGAAAACGAATGTTCCCAAAATTGAGGCGGTGGATTTGGGGAGTAACTGTAGACTTGGCGTTTGCTTTCTGCATCTGATTTGTCTCTGGTTTTTATGTTTATCTTAATTTAGATTTTAGAGCTTGTTATTATTGGTGGATTTGTTTATTGGACTGGTTGCTCTCTTTTTTAAAAAATTATTTTTTATTAAAACATTTTTTTTTCCTTTTTTCTCTTTTTCTTTTGTGAGTGTGTGTGTGTATGTTTTTTTGTGTGATTTTGTCTGTTTAGTTTTGCTTTTCCCATTTGGTATGGGGTTTTCTATCTGTTCATTTTTTGTTTTTTTTTCTTCCGAGCCATGTGGTTGGCAGGGTCTTGGTGCTCTGGCTGGGTGTCAGGCCTGAGCCTCCAAGGTGGGAGAGCCGAGTCCAGGACAATGGACTGCCAGGGACCTCCCGGTCCTATGTAATACCAATTGGCAAGAGCTCTCCCATACATCTCCATCTGAACATTAAGACTCAGCTCCACCCAACGGCCAGC
Organism: Phocoena phocoena; assembly: GCF_963924675.1. NCBI lineage: Eukaryota > Metazoa > Chordata > Mammalia > Artiodactyla > Phocoenidae > Phocoena > Phocoena phocoena. Next base: position 78,666,805 of record NC_089220.1, read on the forward strand.
AAGGTCCAGTGCTGGATGCCCCATGCCAAACAACTAGCAAGACAGGAACACAACCTCACACATTAGCAGAGAGGCTACCTAAAATCATACTAAGTTCACAGACACCCCAAAACATACCACTGGACACGTCCCTGCCCACCAGAAGGACAAGATCCAGCCCTACCCACCAGAACATAGGCACCAGTCCCCTCCACCAGGAACCCTACACAAGCCACTGAACCAACCTCAGCCACTGGGGGCAGACACCAAAAACAACGGGAACAGTGAACCTGCAGCCTGTGAAAAGGAGACCCCAAACACAGTAAGTTAAGCAAAATGAGAAGACAGAGAAATATGCAGATGAAGGAGCAAGAGAAAAACCCACCAGACCTAACAACTGAAGAGGAAATAGGCAGTCAACCTGAAAAAGAATTCAGAATAATGATAGTAAAGATGATCCAAAGGCTTGGGAACAGAATGGAGAAAATACAAGAAACGTTTAACAAGGACCTAGAAAACTAAAGAGCAAACAAATAATGATGAACAACACAATAAATGAAATTAAAAATTCTCTAGAAGGACACCATAGCAGAATAACTGGGACAGAAGAGTGGATAAGTGACCTGGAAGATAAAATAGTGGAAATAACTGCCACAGAGCAGAATAAAGAAAAAAGAATGAAAAGAATTGGGGACAGTCTCAGAGACCTCTGGGACAACACTGAACACACCAACATTCGAATTATAGGGGTCCCAGAAGAAGAAGAGAAAAAGAAAGGGTCTGAGAAAATACTTGAAGAGATTATAGTTGAAAACTTCCCTAACGTGGGAAAGGAAATAGTCAACCAAGTCCAGGAAGTGCAGAGAGTCCCATACATGATAAACCCAAGGAAAACACACCAGGACACATATTAATCAAATGTTCAAAAATTAAATACAAGGAAAAAAATATTAAAAGCAGCAAGGGAAAAGCAACAAATAACATATAAGGGAATTCCCATTAGGTTAATGGCTGATCTTTCAGCAGAAACTCTGCAAGCCAGAATGGAGTGGCAGGATATATTTAAAGTGAAGAAAGGGAAAAACCTACGACCAAGATAACTCTACCCAGCCAGGATCTCATTCAGAGTTGACAGAGAAATTAAAACCTTTATAGACAAGCAAAAGCTAAGAGAATTCAGCACCACCAAACCAGCTTTACAACAATTGTTAAAGGAATTTCTCTAGGCAGGAAACATAACAGAAGGAAGAGACCTACAAAAACAAACCCAAAACAATTAAGGAAATGGTAATAGGAATATACATATCAATAATTACTTTAAATACAAGTTGATTAAATGCTTCAACCAAAAGACACAGACTGGCTGAATGGATACAAAAACAAGACCCATATATATGCTGTCTACAAGAGACCCACTTCAGACCTACGGATACATACAGACTGAAAGTGAGGGGACGGAAAAAGATATTCCATGCAAATGGAAATCAGAAGAAGGCTGGAGTAGCAATACTCATATCAGACAACATAGACTTTAAAATAAAGACTATTAGAAGAGACAAAGAAGGACACTACATAACAGTCAAGGGATCAATCCAAGAAGAGACATAACAATTGTAATTATTTATGCACCCAATATAGGAGCACCTCAATACATAAGGCAAATGCTTACAGCCATAAAAGGGGAAATTGACAGTAACACAATAATAGTAGGGGACTTTAACAACCCACTTTCACCAATGGATAGATCCTCCAAAATGACAATAAATAAGGAAACACAAGCTTTAAATGACACATTATACAAGATGGACTTAATTGATATTTATAGGACATTCCAGCCAAAAACAACAGAATACACTTTGTTCTCAAGTGCTCATGGAACATTCTGCAGGATAGATCACATCTTGGGTAACAAATCAAGCCTCGGTAAATTTAAGAAAATTGAAATCATATCAAGTATCTTTTCTGACCACAATGCTATGAGACTAGATATCAATTACAGGAAAAAAACAACTGTAAAAATTACAAACACACGGAGGCTAAACAATACGCTACAAAATAACCATGAGGTCAAGGAAGAAATCAAAGAGGAAATAAAAAAATACCTAGAAACAAATGACAATGAAAACACGATGACCCAAAATCTATGGGATGCAGCAAAAGCAGTTCTAAGAGGGAAGTTTATAGCAATAAAATCCTACCTCAAGAAATAAGAAACATCTCAAATAAACAACCTAACCTTATACCTAAGGCAATTAGAGAAAGAAGTACAAAAACCCCCCAAAGTTAGCAGAAGGAAACAAATCATAAAGATCACATCAGAAATAAATGAAAAAGAAATGAAGGAAACAATAGCAAAGGTCAATAAACTAAAAGCTGGTTCTTTGAGAAGATAAACAAAATTGATAACCCATTAGCCAGATTCATCAAGAAAAAAAGGGAGAAGACTCAAATCAACAGAATTAGAAACGAAAAAGGAGAAATAACAACTGACACTGCAGAAATACAAAGGATCATGAGAGATTACTACAAGCAACTATATGCCAATAAAATGGACAACCTGGAAGAAATGGACAAATTCTTAGGAAAACACAATTTTCCAAGACTGAACCAGGAAGAAATAGAAAATATGAAGAGATCAATCACAAGCACTGAAATTGAAACTGTGATTAAAAATCTTCCAACGAACAAAAACCCAGGACCAGATGGCTTCACAGGTGAATTCTATCAAACATTTAGAGAAGAGCTAACACCTATCCTTCTCAAACTCTTCCAAAATATAGCAGAGGGAGGAACACTCCCAAACTCATTCTATGAGGCCACCATCTCCCTGATACCAAAACCAGACAGGGATATCACAAAGAAAGAAAACTACAGGCCAATATCACTGATGAACATAGATGCAAAAATCCCCAACAAAATACTAGCAAACAGATTCCAACAGCACATAAAAAAGATCATACATCATGAACAAGTGGGGTTTATCCCAGGAATGCAAGGATTCTTCAATATATGCAAATCAACCACTGTGATACACCATATTAACACACTAAAGGATAAAAACCACATGATAATCTCAATAGAAGCAGAAAAAGCTTTCAACAAAATTCAGCACCCATTTATGATAATAACTCTCCAGAAAGTAGGCACAGAGGGAACCTACCACAACATAATGAAGGCCATATATGACAAACCCTCAGCCAACATCATTCTCAACAGTGAAAAACTGAAACCATTTCCTCTAAGATCAGGAACAAGCCAAGGCTGCCCACTCTCACCACTATCATTCAACATAATTTTGGAAGTTTTAGCCATGGCAGTCAGAGAAGAAAAAGAAATAAAAGGAATCCAAATTGGAAAAGAAGAAGTAAAAGTGTCACTGCTTGGGCTTCCCTGGTGGCGCAGTGGTTGAGAGTCCGCCTGCCGATGCAGGGTACACGGGTTTGTGCCCCAGTCCGGGAAGGTCCCACATGCCGCGGAGCGGCCGGGTCCATGAGCCATGGCTGCTGAGCCATGGCCGCTGAGCCTGCTCATCTGGAGCCTGTACTCCGCGACGGGAGAGGCCCCAATAGTGAGAGGCCCGTGTACCGCAAAAAAAAAAAAAAGTGTCACTCTTTGCAGATGACATGATACTATACATAGAGAATCTTAAAGATGCTACCAGAAAACTACTAGAGCTAATCAATGAATTTGGTAAAGTAGCAGGATACAAAATTAATGCACAGAAATGTCTTGTATTCCTATACAGTAACAATGAAAAATCTGAAAGAGAAATTAAGGAAACATTCCCTTTTACCATCGCCAACAAAAAGAGTAAAATATCTAAGAATAAACCTACCTAAGGAGACAAAGGACCTGTATGCAGAAACCTGTAAGACACTGATGAAGGAAATTAAAGACGATGCAAACGGATGGAGAGATATACCATGTTCTTGGATTGGAAGAATCAACACTGTGAAAACGACTATACTACCCAAAGCAATCTACAGATTCAATGCAATGCCTTTCAAACTATCAATGGCATAGAATGTTCACAGAACTAGAACAAAAAAAATTTTACAATTTGTATGGAAACACAAAAAACCCCGATTAGCCAAAGCAATGTTGAGAAAAAAAAATGGAACTGGAGGAATCAGGCTCCCGGACTTCAGACTATACTACAAAGGTACAGTAATCAAGGCAGTACAGTACTGGCACAAAAACAGAAATATAGATCAATGGAACTGGATAGAAAGCCCAGAGATAAACCCACGCCCATATGGTTACCTTACCTTTGATAAAGGAGGCAAGAACATACAATGGAGAAAAGACAGCCTCTTTAATAAGTGGTGCTGGGAAAACTGGACAGCTACATGTAAAAGAATGAAATTAGAACACTCCCTAACACCATACACAAAAATAAACTCAAAATGGATTAAAGACCTAAATGTAAGCTGAGACACTATAAAACTCTTAGAGGAAAACATAGGCAGAATACTCTATGACATAAATCACAGCAAGATCCTTTTTGACCCATCTCCTAGAGAAATGGAAATAAAAACAAAAATAAACAAATGGGACCTAATGAACCTTAAAAGCTTTTGTACAGCAAAGGAAACTATAAGCAAGGTGAAAAGACAAACCTCAGAATGGGAGAAAATATTTGCAAACGAAGCAACTGACAAAGGATTAATCTCCAAAATTTACAAGCAGCTCATGCAGCTCAATATAAAAAAAACCAAACAACCCAATCCAAAAATGGGCAGAAGACCTAAATAGACATTTCTCCAAAGTTGACATACAGATGGCCAAGAAGCACATGAAAGGGTACTCAGCGTCACTAATCATTAGAGAAATGCAAATTAATACCATAATGAGGGTATCACCTCACATTGGTCAGAATGGCCATCATCAAAAATTCTACAAACAATAAATGCTGGAGAGGGTGTGTAAAAAAGGGAACTGTCTTGCACTGTTGGTGGGAATGTAAATTGATACAGCCACTATGAACAACAGTATGGAGGTTCCTTAAAAAACTAAAAATAGAACTACCATACGACCCAGCAATCCCACTACTGGGCATATACCCTAGAAAACCATAATTTAAAAAGAAACAAGTACCACAATGTTCACTGCAGCACTATTTACAATAGCCAGGACATGGAAGCAACCTAAGTGTCCATCGACAGATGAATGGATAAAGAAGTGACACATATATACAATGGAATATTACTCAGCCATAAAAAGAAATGAAATTGAGTTATTTGTAGTGAGGGGGATGGACCTAGTGTCTGTCATACAGAGTGAAGTCAGAAAGAGAAAAACAAATACCATTTGCTAACACATATATATGGAATTAAAAAAAATGGTTCTAAAGAACCTAGGGGCAGGACAGGAATAAAGACACAGACATAGAGAATGGACTTGAGGACTTGGGGACAGGGAAGGGTAAGCTGAGACGAAGTGAGAGGGTGGCATTGACATATATACACTACCAAATGTAAAACAGATAGTGGGAAGTAGCCGCATAGCACAGGGAGATCAGCTGGGTGCTTTGTGACCACCTAGAGGGGTGGGATAGGGAGGGTGGGAGGGAGATGCAAGAGGGAGGGGATATGGGGATATATGTATGCATATAGCTGATTCATTTTGTTATAAAGCAGAAACTAACACAATATTGTAAAGCAATTATACTCCAATAAAGATGTTAAAAAAAATAAACTTGTATGATTAAAACAAAGGGGGTGTTTCAGATCTCTCCTCTTTCTAACAACAATGCAAGGACAGAGAAATTGGGACATTCACTAAATCTGACTTTGCTAAATGATCCCAACTTTACAAAAAAGACAGGGATTTTTTCAGTTAACAAAGAAAATCATATCAACAGACATGCAAACCTAAGATGAATCAATAATATTTGGATTCTCTTTAACATCTGCAATTATGGTTTAATAATTTCTCATATATAAGTCCAGCTTTACATTTTTCTTTCTTTTATTTTTGGCTTTCACTTATTAATCTAGATGGTCATGGCAGTTGTTCCTTGGTAGTAATGAAGATAGTTGCATGGAAAGAACAGGAGGAAAGTGGTTTAAATAAAACTGCTTCAAAGAAGGACCATCATCATATACATATTTTTCAGACTAAGAAATTTTAGAGTTAGAATAATGCAAACACTTTTGGTTTAGAAATCACTAGAGAATTAGCTGGGAGTTTTTGAAAGGCATCTGAGGAATTTTTCCACCTCGTGGATGATGAAGAAAACATCAAGAAAAGTTAATTAGTCAATGCTAAACCAATATGTGACTGGGACAATGACACACACTTATGTGAGACTTTCGAGAAGGGAAGTCCGAAAACAAAAACCCCATATTGTGAATATGACCAAGGGGGGAAGAGGAAGCAAATAGACATGGTTCAAAGAAGCTCTCAGCAAATGGCATGCCACAGTGCTTCCTTCCAACTCTTATTTTGATGTTTAGTCTTCATGAGGTCTCTAGAATATAATTGACTTTTGCTCAGAGCACCTAATGTGACATGGTTCAAATGAAGACTCAATGCCAGTCTAAGAGGATGACAAGAAAACCTTGTTAAAAAGACTCATTTACTTGTTAACAGAGTTTTTCTATACACTTTTTTATGCTGCCCTCTAGGATTCATTTTTATTTATTTCCTCCTAAGGTTCCATATCTTTTATGACAGTCTTCTTATTCATGTTGCCCTGAAACAAAAGAGCCTGGGGTTTCCTGACACTGGTGCTTTTAAGATATGCTCTATTCCCCAGTTTTGAGCAAAAGTCAAAGGAAAAGATAATATATGAGTACAGGGAGACCCGAAGCTTGACAAAGGATCCCCCTCTTTCTAGAGAGAGAGAAGAGCTCTTCCTCATTAGGAATAAAAGCCCAGAAGCCACAAGCTGACATCAGTCACTGCAGCCTTTGGCTTCTTCAAGTCATCAGAGTATACAATAATAGCCCTATAGTGTCTGAAAGCATGAAAACCTCTCATACCCAATAATAACCTATTTTTCTGTTCATCTTTTTGTTCTAACACAATGCACAGCATGTGTTCGTATAACCAAATATACTGATTTGCTATGAATCTGCATATAGGATTATAAAATTCATTAACTGAAGATCTTGGGAAAAGTAGATAATAGCTAACACTAACTGTATTCCAGGTATTGTACTAAGAATTTTCCTCGCATTGTTTCATTTAAACCTCACAGTAACGTACGTTGAAATGCTATTAACTTAACTGTTTTACAGAAAAGGAAACTGAGGCTTAGAAGGAAAAAGTCAAAAGTTTGGGTAAACAGGTATCAAAAGTTTTGCAGGCATTAAACCCACATTCAAAGCAGAAGGTCTGATTCAAGTATGGAAGACAAGGAAACATTTAGATAGGTGGCTAAAATGCTTGTTTATCCTCACTGTCTTAAGTTTGGAGATTCAATTTCTTATGATGGGTTCTGAGTAGGTCTGATACTCGGCCAATATTTATGGGTAAATGTCCACAGATTATACAGATTATTAAAATATTATTTAAACATCCCCTACAGGTTGGTAAAAGTGCCTGGGCCACACTGGCTTCTCATCCAGGATACTCTTGATATAACAGCTAATGAGTTAATATGCCCAGTTAACCAGGTTCCAGAAACCTACTCTGACTAATTGATGCTGAGCCAGTCTCTCAAAGCCTTGCCTCCTGGTTACTGCCAGTGGCTCCCACAGGGATCCCCACAGCTGGCTGGCCCTTGTCCTTGTCCTTGTAGCTGTAGGAACTTCAGTCTCCATAGGAATTTGAGGGAGCCAGGGAGAGACAGAAGAATCTGGAAGTCTGGGCTGGCTGGTGGGCTGGGGTGGGTACTATTGTAGATGTAAATATTTAAGATATCATCTCTGGTTGGGAGACCAGGAGAAAAATGCAAGTATTGATAAAATGAGGTATTCTCCATTTAATAGAATAGGGTTCTCAATCACATTTAAATGGGATCTACAGGAAAAAGAAAAACTGGTCTCCAAATGCAAACATGAAATTTAAGGTACCACTGCTGGGTATATATCCAAAAAACCAAAAACAAAACACTGATTGGAAAAATACATGCACCCCAATGTTCATAGTAGCATTATTTACAGTTTCCAGGAATGGGAGCAACCTAAGTGTCCACCAATGGATGAATGGATAAAGAAGATGTGGTATATATATATATATATATATATATATATATATATATATATATATATACAGAATAGAATACTACTCAGACATAAAAAAGAATGAAATTTTGCCATTTGCAGCAGCATGAATGGACTTGGAGGGCATTATGCCAAGTGAAATATGTCAGACCGAGAAGACAAATACTGTATGATATCACTTATGTGCGGAATCTAAAAATACAACAAGCTAGTGAATATAACAGAAAAGAAGCAGGCTCACAGATACAGAGAACAAACTAGTGGTTACCAGTGGGGAGAGGGGCGCAGGAGGGGTAAGATAGGGGTAAGGGATTAAGAAGTACAAACTATTAGATATAAAATAAGCTATAATAATATATTGTACAACATGGGGAATATAGCCAATATTTTGTAATAACTATAAATGGAGTATAACCTTTAAAAATTGTGAATCACTATATTGTACACCTGTAACATATAATATACACACCAACTATACTTCAATTTAAAAAAATTTAAGGTAAAACAGTATAAACAATTCTCAAGATATTAACATGTGTATTGTGCTATGCTAAATAGAGCACAAAATTATCACAAGTGAAAATCGATCATGGTTCAGAAACTCTGCCACTTGTAGTGAAGAGATAAAAATCTCTAAAGGTTTGTAAATTTGTCATTTTTTGGATCAATATTAATCATTTACTTAAGCAAGAGCAGAGTCCTTGGTAGAGATTCTAAGGTTAATAAAAAGAGTAAAGTTCTGAAATCCAGTAAAGTTCCAATGATCATATCAGCTGGAATATTAGCTGGAACAGGTGTATACCTGTCCCATCATTTTGGGGGAGTAGGTGGGCAGTGAGGTACTTATGCTGGGAGAAGGAGAAATGACAAGGGGGGTTGAGAGTAAGGTACTAGCACAAACCCCCCAAATTCTGGGTAGTTGATCTATAGAATAAGCTTGTAACAATTTATGCATTCTTCTACTCTGAAATTCAGTAGTGGCTTTCTGCCATGTTTGAGCTTGCTTTATAAGGCACTTGACAATGTGTTGAAAAGAGGTTTGCTGAGTTATTTGTGTCCTTGCCTTATTTTTTCCACACCACCAGCAAGCAAGTTCTTAAGGGTAGAGATAGTGCTGGCAATGAAGTATCCATTTAGGATGGACCTGAATTTTTAGCATTGTTTCTAAGAAAACTGCATTTTGAGCTAAACCAGCTAAGTTATAAAAGCAAAGTCCTGAGAATCTAAATTTAGGTGAATTGTTTATTACTTGAATATTTTACCATTTTCAACTGGGTACCTCCTTTAAATCAAACATTCCTTTGGGATTCTTGAATGAATTATCCATTGTTTTTTGTACTATCAAATTTTTTGTAATTGTAAATACAATAAATTCATAACCTAGTTACTACTAAAGATTAAATTGCATTGGACTTTTCTCTTCAAAGGCCCAAACAAAGAATTCCTGGACCCAGTCATAATGCTTGTGAACACAGTCCTCTAAAATATAAGGAATGTTAATACTGTAATTCACAGTAGAGCTCTGCAATCTTTAACGTAATAAAACGCAACAAAAAACTCATATGACTGGAAGAATATTGCTGTCTAGTGTTGAAATGGATCATTTAAAAAATTGGAACTAAGTGCTGAACAGGGAAATCCACAATAAAAATGGCAGCAGTAAAGAGAAAAAACAGCTTTCATAAAGAATGTCAACATTTCCTTTCATATGGATGCTTCTGCTAAAATATGTTAATCTGATCATTTTGATTTACTGGTTTTGCTTAATATTTACAAAAGGCCAATCATGTAGAATTTTACATCTTGTAGTAGACATTCCATGGATTTTTTAGTATAATCTCCACCACCCCCAAAAGAAAAAAAATGATTAATGCTGTGGCCAGGGATATGAATGCTATAAAAATGAGACAAGATGGTAACACACTCCTTTTGTAAAGTGCAACTAGAGCTTCAAAAGGTGGCCATGAATCTTACTTAACACATGGAAAATATATACATGCCTGAAGTATATGCAATCGATCTACCTCTGCTTCCGGATTTCTAGGTATTTCAGAATATTGTTTGAATTAAGGCATATTATCAGGCTGTGACTGTGTTTCAATTCCATAATAGCAGTTTTCCTGAACAACTCTTAGGCACTGATCTGAAAAATAGCCACGTGAAGTTCTCGGCTATTTGCTGGAAAAATGGTGAAGAGGCAAGTGACCTCCTAAAAATGCAAACGGGAGAAATTTTTCTCAGCTGTCAGCATCATTCATTCATTCTGGAAATAATTATTAAATATCTGAAATAGCTGGGCTTCTCCTGAGCAGCCAGTTTGTTTTTATCTCATTGACATTACAGATTCCTTCGCTGATGGCATTTCCCTTCTTGCATAGACTGCTAGAAAGCTCAGAGCCAAATCTGGCAAGGACATAAGACCTCATGGCACATATTTTATATTAAAAAAACCCTAATCTCAACCCTTGCTGGTTTCATTTCATTGTAAGTTAACAAACATGTAGTGAGCATGCAACATGAATCAGGTACTCTACTTGGGTTTTTTCTTTCCAATTTCTGTATTTATTAAAGACAAAACTTTTACATTTTATGTGCCTTTCTAAGCTATTGAACATAGAATTCTAGGTTCCTAATTTTTAAGGGTACAGATTGCAGCCATAAGACCACACTTCTCCAAACTAGAGAATTAGCTCGCCTCAATTCCTGGCAAGAAAGATGGTTTTCTATAAATTCCAATCACATCATATGGTTTGGTGCAAAACGAACTATCTATATGCATGAAGCTAATTGCTTAATAGCCCTACTAACATATGCTTTCTGAAAAAAATGTACACACACATACACATACAACAAATGTAATTGGTGGAATCCTTTGCTTAAAGGTCTCTGGAGTCTTAGCAGAAAGTTGTAAGCAAACCAAGAAACTTGCATACAGAATTATTCATTTATTCTACCCTTTGAGTCAAGTGAAAATCAGGAAGCACTATTCATCTTGAAAAGCTATCTGGGTATTTTCTTTTAAAAGCAATTTCCTCAGGTGAACAAAAATGAAATGTGTTAAGTTTTTCTTGAGGGATAGTAATAGCAAGCATAAGAGGATCAGAAGTATTTATCTGAAAAGTCGTCATGCAAGAAAGTTGCCAGCTCAATAATTTTTAAAAGTTGAATATAGGTAGTACACTACTCTAAGTATAACCAAGAAGTGATTATAAAAATATAAATGCCTTCATATAAAATAACATTCCAAATACTTTTAAATACAGAAATTATTTAAAAAATAATGTATTGTCCTCTTGATAGAATGGTATCACAAAATTTAATGCTCTCATTTCAAAAGTCCTTGCCTAGGAAGCTCAATCAGAAATCAAGATTCAACATCTCAATTATAGAATAATCATCTCCCTCACAGTTTCATAAAGAAAGCAATGTAACTGTAAAATGGAGGTGAGAATTATCTCTTAATCATTTCTTTGTCCCAAATAAATACCTGGCACAGGGGTGAGGAATTAGCAAGAATTCAATAAATGGCATTGGTTGAAAAAATAAATCAATGAAATGGTCAAAGACTGTTAGTGATAGAAGGTGATATTAAGATTGTTTTTTAAGAAAGTTGAAGCCACAGTTGATTTAACTGCCATTTATTTAACTTGGGACTCAGAGAAAAATAATAAAGACTAGACTCCAACTTTCTTGACTTCTAGACCAATTCTTTTTCATGTCATTATTTTTTTTAATGTAAATCAAGGATGACATTATCAAGCTTTTATCTGGAGAGTCCTTGTGTCATAAAAAGGATGCAATAATTCACTTACAACACAGTGGCTTAATATAATTCAGCAAAATAGCTGAATATAAATGACTCTGGGGGAAGAAGAGCCTCTCGGAGCAGAACAAGACAATGCTCAGTGGAAGGCAAAAGGAGAGTGGGTATATAAAAGAAGAAAGAGAAAAAAAATGTCTCTCAAGATGAGGGCACCAGGACTGAGAGAAAGGTAAGGGTCCAGTATTGTGATGTCATTATAATGTATATTCCAGAGAGTTGTTTTAATGCAAAATGGTTCTCTAAGAATTAAAAATTGAGCTCTTTAAGGAAGAGGTGCAGTTGAGTGGTTTCTCTTTTCCCACAGGAGAAGTCTTGGCCTATCCAAAAGAAATGTTAGATCCCCAGGAAGATTACCAAATTCTAGGGTTAGCACGTCACAATGTAAGGTGCTAAGATGTTTCTTTGGTCATCTCAGTTCTTGCCTTGTGTACTAAACCACATCTAAATAGATTAAATAAAAACAGGAAAAATTTTTAACTAGTCCAAGTTAGATACTAGATAATCAAATGATTGGCATTTCTTGATTAGATTGTATCCTAACAAATGACAACATAAAAAAGATTATCTGAAAGAGCTAATTCATTAATACTTTTTGGAAATAGGTGAGCTTTGTATTGATTAGTTATTTCTTTAGTTAAATACTTATTGCGTGCCCTCTATGTGTCAGCCATTATGCTAGGTGTTGGAAATCTAAACGTAAGCATTGCTGTATGTTCCCTGCTTATAGATCTTATTCTAACTGTACATCATTGCAAAAGGAAAAGAAAATAAAAGCCTGTTGATTTTAGAGACTAAAACAACAACAAAACAGTATCTTCCTGAAGAAAGTCTGTATTTTATGCCAGAAAATATATAACATTTGTTATGTACAATTGGCCCTCCATATTTGCGGGTGCAGCATCCACGGATTCAACCAACTGCAAATCAAAATTATCTCCCCCTAAAATTCCAGAAAGTTCCAAAAAAGCAAAGCTTGAATTTGCCTGGACAGCAACTATTTACATAGAATTTGCATTTTATTTACAACTATTTACATAACATTTACATTCTATTAGGTATTAAGTAATCTAGAGGTGATTAATCCCCACCAGGGATTGATTCCAGGACCTTCTGCAGGTAACAAAAACCACGGATGCTCAAGTACCTTATATAAAATGGTATAGCACAATGAACCCTCCATATTCGCGGGTTTCACATACACAGATTCAACCAACCACGGATGGAAATTTTGACCTGCAGTTTGTTGAATCTGCGATGCGGAGAGCTGACTCTATGTTTATTGAAAAACAAATTCACATATAAGTGGACCCATGCAATTCAAACCCGTGTTGTTCAAGGATCAACTGTATACGGGCAGATGTACATAGGTTATAAGCGAATTCTATGACATTTTATATAAGGAACTTGAGCATCCTAGGATTTTGTCATCTGCAAAAGGTCCTGGAACCAATAACCCATGGATACCAAGGGATAACTGTACTTAGATAACATGAAGGCTGCTTTAAATAACAAAGGTGAAAATTTTTATCTTTCTGATTATGTAATATATTATAATTGAAGGAAAAAGTTGGAAATAACAAAAAAGTATAAAGAAGAAAACTAAAATCACCTGCAGTCATAATAACATCTCCCCTCCTTTTTTCATATATATATATATATATATATATATATATATATATATATATATATATATATATATGTATTTTACCAGACTCGGCTCCATTTGTATAAATATTTTCATATTTTCTCTATTTTATGAACATTTCTATGTAACTAAAATTCTTAAAAACTTATATATTGTGTCTGAATTCCATTGTATCATTCTTTTATTTCTCCCTAAATTCTGGCCAAATCTCTTACTATCCTTCACTAAATAACCTATCCTACCTACATTATTAGGAGCTTCTGTCATATTTGATTTACAGAAATGCTAGGGTTAATTTTATGCTTATCTGTTCCATTTTACTAATATAAGTGTAGATTCTGGCTGTAGTCATATCATGCCACTTAAAATATGGTGTTAGAAAATATTTTCATATTTAATATATGATATTAATATATTTAATATATACTTCACCTTTGCTATTCTGAATCCTAACCATTTTAGAATAATTTCTTCATGTTCCTAAAATAATCCCACTAGGACTTTGATTGATGTGCTAACGTTACACCTATACATTAATTGCTATCTTTACAATATTCCCATTCAGAAGCATAATTCTTTACATTTATTTGTCTTTTTATATGTTGCTAGGAAAGTTTTGTAATTCTTTCCAGATAGGGGTCTTGTGCAATTTGTATTAAGGATATTACCAGGTATTTTATAATTGTTATTGTTACCATGATTTATTTTCCCTTTTCCTTACCCCAAGATCAAGATACTATTGATGGATAGGCATTTTTTAAGAATATTATTTATTTTGTATCTTGCCATCTTAATTAATTCTCTTTTTAGTTCAAGTAGTTTTCCAGTTGATTCACTTGGGTTTCTCCATGTTATAATGTGAGCAACATAAATCTATGTTTACTTAAGGTAGGAGTCTGAAAATGTATTAGAAAAGTCGTATTATGTCAGCCCATTCCCATCATCCCAATTTATCACATTCCTCTGAAACAGGATGAATAAGCCCTGGGCAATTTTAGGTATGTTTGATGTAAATTATATTGTATGTGATTATATATTTCGTGAAAATGAAAATTTGCTCTCCTTTTTTCTAATAAATCTTGTATCATTTCATTATATTACTGAATTGTCTAGAACTTCCAGAATAATTTTAAATTATAGTGCTATGCTAGGCATCTTGTTCCAGATTTTGATGAGGATTGTCTCTACTACGTACAATATAGTGGCTGTTTTCTAGGCACATTTGACAGGCTTTTATCAAGCATAAACAATGAATAGTAACTGTATTAATATTTTTACTTCCAGTGGTATTGGGAGGACCAAGGATGGTGGTCATACAACAGAACTTTCATGTTACCTTAGGGAGTTTACCGAATGGAACACTTTCCCTTCTTTAATAATTCTTGGGTAAGCAATACTTCTTTGTGTCCTGAAGTAGTGACTGGATTTATTGGGACATTCAAACAAGCTTCCATCCTAGAATGTGCTCAACATAAATACATTTCCACTTAGGGGAAAAGGCTGTAACTCTCTAAGAAAATACTGTATTATTTTAGCCTCTTACAGTGACCTAACTTATCATTTTCTTTTGAGACAGAATAATCTAGCCCTAAGCAATCGCTGGTATATTTTAGCACTAAAACAGTTGCTGAATACCGTGTAGAGCTTAATGAATTTTATTAACATTTGCATTGTTTCATAAAGAAACATTCTTTAAGATCTGTGATACTATCCAATCTAATATAATTTTTACATGGTTTTCAGTAGCTGGTCATTCAGTGACAGGCCAGTTTTTGCTCACAGGCTGATCCAGTTTAGCACTCACAGACAAGCAGCACAAAAAAATAGTTTATTTCCTCTTGGCTTTAACAAAGTCAAGGTCCTGAGAGGGAGAGTGGTGCTAATATATCTGAGTACTTCAGTGAGAAAGGTGGTGCACTTATGGTGCTCAAATAAAAAGGCTGCTTCAGGGTAAAAACGGAGTCTGGAAAAATCTGTTTGGGTACATAGCTGTGCTGGGTAATTCTTTCCCATGTCTGTGGGCAAATAAAATACAATTTTCCCCCACTTTCCATTATGGGAATAAAAAGGAAATATTAAGAGTTTAAAATATATATATACATATCTCTGACTTTCTGTAGGTAAAGATTGTTAACAGTATCTCATGTATTTCAAATGTATAATTATTTGATTCAGATGCCTGCTTATTTTCTAAAATCCATTTGAGAAATTTGTGCTCTCTTCTGCCAAAGATTTCATTAGATTCACAGATAGAGCAATATAACATCGTTAAACAAGGAGTGGTAATCTTTTTCAATCCTACTGTGGAACAATGTATAAGAAAGGCAAATGATTTCTAAGCACTTCCAGGGTGCCACTATTTTCCATTTGACCCATGTTAAAGGTTCTCATTACAATTATACTTCAAATGAATACAAAATCTCAATTTAATCCCAACCTTAGGAAAATGAAACATATGCTCGGAGGTGAAAGGCCTAACGTTACCTAGGTTATTTGAATGCACTGCATGTTCTTAACATGGATCATAAGCGAGCTGTCTTTTAGTAAATCATTGCACATTCAAAACAATATCTAGCTACCAAATAAATGTCATAAACCTGATAACGCAGAAGAAATAAACAGAAACCTGTGTATTTTAACTATTGAATTCATGATGAAGTCTCACATGGTTCATGTCGATATTTTTCAGAACTCCTAGTTTTCTTTTAAAACATAACCGATTACATTAATTAATCTGTAGGAGATCATTGACAATGAAATCTAGTGCATAGCTTTTTGATAATCTAACAGCACAATTTTTGTCAATGTCAGCCATCATTTTGTATCTTTTAAAATTCTACTTTTGCATTAATTGTCAGACTCCTGAGTAGTCTTTTGGTGGAAATTTTACATTATGTTTTTCAAAAAGGAGGCCTGATTTCAATTAACATTTCCTTGACAAGGTAAAACAATATTGTACATCTAAATTTTTATTTATTTTCCCTTTCATTGTTGGTAATCTCCTAAGCTTGAAAACATTCTTCTTCCCTCTGATTTGACATTTGGCAAACATCAATCGTTCCTGTACTTAAACGAACTGTAGTTGACAGGCTGCTTTTGTTCAAGAACTTCAGCTTATATATTGCCTTAGTATGCCAACATTTATTTCTTTATTCACTAGTGTGATCAGTTACTTAATAGTAACTGTCTTCAGAAATTAAGTGGGTTGCCTGGAAAATTTTTTTTTTCTGATAAATTTGATTAAATCAAATTTTGAATGCTCAGGACTAAATTTAGAAATTTATTATTCAGCACCTTTATTTTATTTCCTCTGTAAGAGCATTACATCTTTAAAGAAGATTAGTTGGATAAATATTCTGGTGCTCTTAAAACATTATTAAAAAAATTTGCTTCCACACAGGCCTTGCTTATTTAAAACATAATTGCAATATCATTTGTTTGTCTCTAAATAACTTGGGGTCATATGAAATTACAGGAACACAAGTTAAATTCTGAGGTTTAGTCTTCATGTTTTACTTTTTTGGGGTGGGGGTGGGGGAAGATGGGTCATACCCAGAAGTCTGGATAAGAACTTTTATGAGAAAAATCTGTAGCAAAATACAGTGAAGAGAGTCATTCATTCACTATAAATGTAATTAGACTTTCCATCAATGGAAAGATATAACAAAATTTCTCCAAATATATAAAATTTAAAATAAGAAGAGAAAAATAAAATCTTCCTAGAATAAGAATAATCACATAACAATATGACTATATTTTGCAGTGCTGCCTGAGAGGAAGTTTTCCTGTTTGGAGATTCAAAGTAATAGCTGATTTGCCTGTCAGTTTTTAATTCTGTCTCTCAATGCCTAAAAGAGTATAAAGGGAGAAAGGAGAGAGGGAGAGAAACAAACACTGATAATGAGAAAAGTGAAAAAGATCAGCAAAGTTTCAAGGCTGCAAATATGGTACAAAGTTCAGATTAAAAATTATTCCCAAATTTTACTGGAAAGCACTCATATATTTTATTCCATAAATAAAGGAAATAGAAGGCTTTAGTGACAACAAAATATTCATGCATTTTATTTTACTTAGACTTTGACTTTTTTTAAAAGGAACAGTAAATATATGTAGAATATTTAAAATTCCATATCACTTCAGTTAGTGCTAGCCTTTTTCTTGGTTTATTATTGGTCCTGAGATTTCTATCAGAATATTATCTATGCCATTTTCATCAATGCTTCTGAAATTGTCCTAGAGCGTTGGAGAAATCTGGGATCATCAGGGTGTATTTGGTCCATTTGTACTTGCCAGGGCAGTAAGAATGCAAGAAGTTTTGCCCTAAATCATACATAGCCAGTCTGTTTGAATGGGATGTCTCTGGATAGGTCTAAGTTGTTTTGTCCTCTTGACCCACTGTACATTATTAGATATTTTGACTAAATAAAGCTTGGTCAACTTACTCTTCCAATATAATCACATTGTCTATTTCTATAAGAACTTTTTAAAAAGATTGATCTTATCAAAATTTAGTATAAAGCTTCTATTTCGTTAGTGGGATCACACTATCATTTTGAAAGCATATAATTAAACTCTATTTCCAATCATCTTTATGGATGTAATCTATCCTACCTTGTTTATCACAAATGTTGAATTTGACATGTGCAAGGCAGTGAGCTGGATACTGGGAATTTAGTGGTGTCAGGCAGTATTGGAGGTAACTTGATAAATTTATAACTTAAATGTAAATAATCTTTAGTTCTTTTAAAAATTTATTTATTTCATTTATTTTGGCACCTTTGTAATTTTTCTCACAGTAACAAATTGAAAAAACAAAACACTGTTGGACAATGTGTCCTAATTTTTAGTTTGGAAAGAAGGTCACTACTCAAGGAATTTATATTACTTCCTAAGTAAAATAGTAAGTAACCTGGAGGTAATATCAGAGAGCTCCCAGCAGAGTTTAAATACACAGTAGGTCTTCAATACTAGGGGTTGATAGTATTTTAAAAATAAAACAATGGCAACAGAAGTTTTAGAATGACTCAAACTATCATTTTTAACTTAGCAATTGCAAAAGTAAGGCATGACTATATGCATTCAGTATGTATTTAAAGAATACAAAAATATAAAATACAAAAGTAAAAAGTGAAGACCTTTTTTTCACTGGCTTTCATTTATTTCTAGTAGTGCAAATGTGATTCTGGAATGGTGTCAAACATTTGAGAGGATGGTGTATTAACCATCCAGCAGTAACCCTTCCTGAAATAACTCAATTTCAAATTGAGGTAATAAAATATAAGTAGATCCTGAATTATATCATTATGTCCTTTTGTCTATGGTTATATTAGAACATAATTTTAAGAAATCTATTGAGGGTAAAAACTTATGCAAGAGGCAAATGTAAAGGTTCTTTAAGGGTACCTTTTTCCTTTGGCCTCCCACATGACAGAGGTGATATTGGGAGAGAACCATTACTGAATCTGCACTTTGGTCACTTCTGCATCCTACCTTTACATACTGTCTGCTCCAAATATTGTTTTTAACTTTAAAATCCTCAAGACCAAACTGATAGCTTGGTCAGAAATCAGATAAGTAAACACAAAGGCTTAGAAAAAGAAATACCCATCATATAAAATACAGTATTAACTGAAAGGTAATTAATGCTACAATTCACACATTGATATCATTAAATGGATATGTGGTAACTGAATAAATTACTTACTTTGCCAGTTACTGTAGAAATTAAGGCATTAAAATTCAGAAGTCAGAGTCCTTGTGATATCATTATACAATAAATATTTGGAATATTTCCATCTATCAATAATGCCATCTGTGCTATCCAATACAAATGGACTACAACCCACATGGCTCCTTTCCCCATTGATTACTCTGATGAATGAGATACCAAAACCACTCATAAAACCATCATATTATATGACACTGTCATTAAAAAGATATGTAGAAAGGAAAAACACAAGATGATACTTAATTTGAAACTGTCAAGTCAATTTAGTAAAGTTTTAACAACCAACATTATGATCTTAAGAAGTATCAGTATGTTGAATAATATTATGTCAGTCTGTATACTCTCCTAGCACCTTCAAAGAAAACCAAAGAACCAAAAAATTTCTGGAAAGAATATAATAGCTTATTATGATATGTTCAAATTACTAATTATTCCAATAAGAATATACTCAAATATCCTTTCAGGCATGGGTAATTAAATTAAAAACACCTTTCTTTCACTTTATAGAAAATTATAAAATGATCACTTAACTTCTGATAGCAAGTCATTGTTAAAGCAAAACTAGATATATTCCTCATACCTTACAGTCCTGGCCATAAATTTCAACTTGGCAAAATGATCTTTCCCAAACTCATTTCCTTCTTAGCTAAAAATGTAATCTCTTTCAACGGCAAAATAATGACATACAATGATTCTGTAGCAAATTATTCTAAGCGGCACCTAAATTGACATTAATAAGCAGGAGACTAAATACCGCTAACTGGAACACTCAAATTTTCTGTTTGATATAGTAATTTGCATTACATTTAGTTGTAAGGTGGGTATGGTTGGCTTGCCTAGAAATTACTTTATTTTTCAAAATCTAAAAAGATGACCAGTATTTATTTTGCCCCTTAGCCACACTGAAAATATTCTACAAACTTTCCTTAGTGAAACTCTTTCCAAATTGGAACCCACATCTGTGGATATGTAAGAAGAAATACGTTATTAATAACTGTGTTCACTCTATATCAAAACTTAAGTTTAGCTTAAATAATATAGAAGTTTATATTGTCTTATTTTTAACTGGCATTGAATACCAAATGAAGCCACTGAGAGTGGAGAGGGGAGGGAATCTCTGCAATAGCTCAAATTCACATATGTCAGCCACAGCAAAAATTAAATAAAGCACGAAGAAGAGAATTCATAAGAATTCTACAGACCCCATGAGTCATGGGGAGAGGAAAGGCTCTCAGATAGGCAAGCCTTAGACCCTACTGGATTTGGAGAAACTCCAAGTCATAACCAAAGTAAGAGGCAGCTCGTGGGGACGGCTAGCAAAACTCCACCTTGTTAGTAGAGGCAGCAATAAGCAGGCTCATTCAGGGAAAATGAGGCATCGCCAAACCAAGCTTTGCCAAATCAGCAACAGGCAACATGACCTCTGTGTTCCTGCTGGAGCTAAAGAAACACTCCCACCTCTACAAATATGAAGGCACATAATTTTAAGACAAATTTCCAGTTTGAGACACTGATTATTATCTGTTACTGTACCAATGCTACATGATGTTAATTGGATCCTTACATTATACTTTAATATCTGGCAGTGTAAGGTTTTCTAATTCTTGCTCTTCCTCTGTACTCCTCATTCTCTTTCAGTTTCTTCTTTCGGTAAAAATTTCCAGTCTATTTTTGCCTGCTTTATTTCTCTATATCTATTTCAGAATCATTATGTTAAATACATTTCATTCCCTATGAGACTTGATTTTAATGAAATTAAATTTATTTTTAAAATAAAAAAAAATGTATCTTTAAATCATTTCCATTCATAAATATGATATACCTTTCCAATTTTTTAAAGCTTCATCTTGCCGTAAAGATTTATGGTTTTCTTTATCGAGGTCCTGAAATTTCTTATAGGTTTTGATGCTACTGTACATTGTGTCTTTTTCTCCCATTATCTTTTTAAATTGGTAATTGCTGATATTTAGAAAGTAAAAGATTTTTAGAATTTTCTTCATACCTAGCAATCTTACTGAACTCTAAACTTACTAAAACTCTTACTAGTTTTACTGGTTCTCATGTCTCATGCATTTACTAGGTAGATAATGTCACCTGCAAATAATGATTGCATTGCCAATATAACTTTTAACGTTAAGAAAGAACAGATTCTTGTAAGTTCTTCCTAGAATAAATTCCAGTCATCAGCTTAATCAATTTTTCATTTAAACAGCCCATTACTTTCTGATGACACAATTGTATGAATAATGCTTTGATCTAAATTCAATATATTTCAGAAATGGCTTTTGATGTCTGTGGGATAACTAGGAGTTACAACCCCAAACCAGGGAACAGATCTCATGCTGAAAAATAGAATTTCTGTTAAATATTTTAGAAGAATGGATAGATAAGGCCCTTGTAAAACGTCCCTGGAGACACAAGATAAAACTTACCCTAAGTGAGCAAAATATCAGAAAAATAATTGCCCATCCCCAGAAAGTACAGTGTGACATATGGGCAGAAATGTTTCTACACAGAGTATTTTTCAGCATTTTCTAAGAGCTCTAAGCTGCTCTTATAGAACTCTTAACTTACTGCTTTGGAGAATTAGGATAAAGTTAGTGATGACTATAACTTTCTATTAAGCAATTTTCTTTCTCAGTTGTGCACTGCCACTTACGAGGCAGAACATAACAGCTCAATCAAACCTTATTATGCCGGATTTAGTTCAAACCCTTATGAAATACACTGAGAAAGGCTTGATATTGCCTGGAGGAAACCTCTTCATAAATTGCTCTTCTGTAGACTAGAAATAAAATAGGTACTCTAGGTACCTCTTTATGTGTCCTTAAGTTCTTCTGCCAGGTATCCAGAGCAGTCGCAATGAACTTGCTGCTCGTTACGTTAACAGTGAGCCATGAGAATGTGGGGAAGTCCAGTGCCTCTATGCAGAGCTTCCAGAATTTTCAGGGTGTGGCTCAAGGACATGGGAGCTTCTGTTTGTATTCTGCCACTCACAAGTTTCATTGTGCTAGGTACTAGTGCAGTTTGCCCAGCAGGGTACATGACTTCTCTAACCTAAAACAGGAAAAGGAAATTAAGGTGTGAAACAAGAAAATACACTTCTATCCTCATTCAAGCTGTTTCTGAGTTCTAACTTAACTGGGAAGAAGGAGATAATAATAACACCTACTTTGGTGTGTTATTCTGAGGATTAGGAGTAATATATGTAAAACATCTGTTTTATAGAGTTTAGTCTCACAGAGGCAAATCAATATATGGTAGCCATCATCAATATTTCTGAATTAAGACTGAAGCAAATAAAGGTGCAGCTCTGAATAATTAACCATTGTATTTGTTTTACAGGGTGAAATTAATACAAGTATATGTGATCAATGCTTTTATAATATTATATGTCTTCATTCACTGGATGCAGATATCACTAGGACATTGTTCATTCTTGAAAAGTATTTGAAATAAGATAAGAAGACCTTGTTGTAAGGCTGTGTGTCCCTCGAGGGTGGCACTATGGTTCAGTGGGATGAAGGGCTGTGGTGTTTGGGTCCTGAAAGAGGGTGTTCAATATGTGTGTATAAAGTTATCTGCACCTTACCATTTCAGAGACTAAAGACATAGGATTTTTGCCTCCTAACAGTTGATAGATCACATTTTCCTACAAATCATCCTCTATAATTGGACATGAATTATATAAGACCATTTTACAAAGCATCTGCTTTCTTTTCTGTCGAGACATCTACTAGATCTTGCTCCAAAAGAGCAAGGAGGATAATAAAGGCTCTTAACGCTCTGATTTTCATAAAAATTCTGCGAATTTTTTTCACTACTGTAAAAAGTAAACATAGGAACTGTTAAGTATATATAGATGCCAAATACAGAGTGGTGGTGAGTAAAAACGTTTTTTTCTTCTCCATTCTTGAGGTGTATAAATAATTTAATAGAGACTTTGCTGAACTTTTATCATAACAAAAAGTTCCTCAATATTAAAGCTCAGTGAAAAGAAATCTCAGTGCCTGGAAGACAAGGCAATCAAACCATGTGACAGTCCCATATGCAACTCCAAATCTGTCCTCATAACTGTCTGTTGAGCTCACAAAAGAGTCACACATGTAGCTATTGGAAGAATATCTTACACAATTTGGCACACAAGTTCTAAGATTAGCAGCTGAAGAGGGGGAGGAGGAAAAGATGAACATAATAGATTAACTGACACCCATCCACCAGCTTTCTAAATTGTTTGGAATGTTAAAAATATTGTTTTGATCAATCTATATATACACCCTCAAATTTGAAAGAGAAATGCAAAGCATGTTGTGGTTGAAAGAACAAATGGGTTTAAAAAAAAAAAAAAACACTATGAAATATATGTCACTGAACAAGGGAGTCCAGCCAGCTCCCAAGTGGCATGTTAACATGATGAAAAGCAAATCCAGGATGCTGTGAATCAAAGAGGCATGGGTCTATTTTTAAAGGGGCCTGTGTCTCCCCATCCTGTTTGCCAAGTCTGGTTTCTCTGGAGAGGTCCAGCCTCCAAAACAGGTAAGCTTCTAAATGTTCCAAGAGTTACCGACCCAACATTTGACTGCTTCCTGCCTTAAAAGGTCTTCGGCACTACATACATCATCCATGTTAATCACTAGAAAAACAGAAGAGCTGTTCAACTAGTTCACTTCCCCTATTCGTGAACAGATTGTTTGAGACATAATATGAATACTAATTAATGATAAAATATCTGTGACTGTTTTGAAATATGGACGAAGATAGCACTTTTAGAAAGGCGTCCAGAGAGAGCTTTTGTAACAAGCCCCACTGGTCATATGAAGGGTCAGGGTACAACTTGGAGATATGAGAGCAAAATTGGCAGAGATTTTGGCTCCAATTCAGTGGGAAACTGTGGATGATTTTTTTTTTTTTTTGAATGGGGGGTGTAGGTTGACTTTAACCTTTTCCCTCTGTTAAATTGGAAGAGTTTAAAATGAAAATTCTCTTCACAAATGGAGAGAAAAACAGCCAGAATTCTGTTAGAGGTCAACTTGAGTAGATGGAGGAGTGAGACGTCTAAATGTTTAATCAGGATTATGGGCCTGTGCTCTGCAGCAAAAGAAATACAAGCAGGTAGGGTCTGTCCTGGTGCTGAGTGCCCTAGGCTGACTCATCCTCTCTGATGAAAGGGCTGAGGAAAGTTATTTAAAAGAATATGATCCTCTTCAATTCAATTCCTGTTTTACAAACAGTTTGCTTAGTCTCAGAGAAGTGTACTCATATACATATGGGAAATATGATTTTATGTTAAAGGGCAAAGTGTTTTATTATATTCAATTACAAAAACCAAATAATATCCTTTGCACTAAAAGCCTAAGTTACTGCTAAAATATGTTATCTCCCCTCCTTTCCTTCTAAAATTGATTATTGTATTTTCTCCCTAAAACCTTTTTAAACTTGCCCCATCTGGTCTCAGAAACTTTATCCTCTAATGCTAGTCTTTGTATTCTCCTTTAATCTTGATATCAAACATGAATGCTTAAATAGTGCTTTATAATCTTTGGGCTTCAGTAATCGCAATTTGTTCTAATGCCAAAGAAAGGAGAAGAGGATTATCTAAAATTAAACATAACAAAGTAATTTATATTTGACTGTAGACTTGTTTTAACTTGAATTTTAACAGTGGATTATAAAATATTAGAAAAATTCATTTGTCTCACTCAAAGAAATGAAAATGTTTCATGAAAATCTGATTTGGGAAAATTAAAGTTGGCCACAGTTTGTATTTCATGTCCAGCTAGTCCTTATCTGTCTGAGGATCAGACAGACTTGGGATTCCTATACTTTACTGGAATTAGATGATTCTTTCCAAGACTGATTCAAGGTTTGCCATGTCCCAAACCTTCTTGGAGACCCAAGAAATGATTAATTATTTGCGTTTCAAAGGTTTTCTTTGCATTCAACTAAACGTTAGAAAAAAGATATCAACAAATTTGAAATTATCAAAAGAGATGCTGTTAATAGTTGTTGCCTAAAGTGACAGTAAAGTAAGTCCATAAAATAAAAAAGGAGGAAGCATAATAAAGACAATTCACTGTAGATATGAATTTTGTGATACCACAGTTATGCTTATTGACATCTATTCATATTTCTCTTTCTATGTATTCACCTTTCCCCCACCTCCCAGTAAACTTGCTGTTAGTGTTTGAAGGCTACAGCAAGGCTTTTCCTAAATACTTAGAAAAAAAGAGATAGAATGCCTTCTGAGGTAACTGGACAAATATACACAGTGTCCTGGGGCAGGTCTTTTCTTGCTGATTGGTTTTTAGGGTTAGCCTGACCCCTTGATTTGGGACTTAATATTTATAGTGGTTCC
Organism: Phocoena phocoena; assembly: GCF_963924675.1. Taxonomy (NCBI): domain Eukaryota; kingdom Metazoa; phylum Chordata; class Mammalia; order Artiodactyla; family Phocoenidae; genus Phocoena; species Phocoena phocoena. The sequence continues at coordinate 78,692,506 of NC_089220.1, forward strand.
CACTTCCCTAAAGCCCTCTTACCTGGAACTTCTCACCTGGACCACCCTTTACACCACACAGAGACCAACTGAAAGCACCTACCCCTACCTCCAGGTCCTGTGCCTACGATCCAAACCCAGGCAGAGAGTTGGAATTCTGTTTACCAAGACGGTAAGACAGACAATAAACTTAAAAAAGACAGGGGCCATGTCATCTAGGTCTTCTGTGTGTTCCAAGTATCCTCATGTTGATGTTATGTTGTCCAGTAAATACTAGAGGTGGTGATGTCCTCAGAAGTGACAGCTAGTGTACCGATTTACATATAGCTACTTCAGATTTACCAAGAGCATTCAAAGTGCTGTTAGAACTTTCGAGTTGGCTGGATTTCTACTTTCCACATACCAGAGGGTAAAACAGAAGTTAAAATTGTTTTATAAATAAAGTTGACATATAGAATCCTTAGGAGCACAGTGTGTGTAGGATTTTCACCCTTTTTAAGTTCTTCTGTTGCTCAGGCCCCAAACCTTGGAATCGTCCTTGAATCCTTTCTTTCTTTTTGTTTTTTTACCCCTCACTTTCTATCTGCCAAGAAATCCTGTCAGTTGTACCTTCAAAATATATCCAGAATCCAGCCACTTCTCACTAAGTTCAATGTTACTTTCTTGATCCAAGTCACTATCATTTTTCATGTGGATTAATGAAATAACTTCTTAACTGGTCCACAGGCTTCTACTCTTGGTAGGACCTATGCTCAAGCCAGTGCCTAAGTGACACTCTTAACATGTAAATCACATCAGGTCAGTCTTCTGCTCGAAACCCTCTTCGTTCCCCACAGTACTCAGAGTGAAAGCCAAATCTCCCCCCTACCCCGCCTCCCTGCTTGTAAGGCCCAGCAAAATCTGACCCTCTCCTCTTACCTCTATGGCATTGCCTATTATTTGCTTGTAACTTCACTTTGCTTTAGCCACATTAGTCTCCTTGCTATTTCTCAAACAAGCCTCAAACCTTGAGCACTTCTGCTTTATCACATTTCCACTGGCTGTTTCTTCTGCCTGAATTGCCATATTCCAGTAACATGCTTGGCTAAATCCTTCACTTCCTTCAGGTCTCTGCTCAAAAGACACTTCTCAATGAGCCCATCCGTGATGACCTTATTTAATTGTAACTTCCTTCTCCCCCTATATCATTATCTCCATTCTCAATCTCCCTTTGTCTCCCCTCTATTAGCATGCAAGTTCCATGAGAGCCGCAGCATAGAACCCAGCACATAGTGAGTGTTCAATAAATACTTGCTGAAAGAATCCATTTCAGAAGCAACACAATGAATGATAAGGAAGGGGTTTAGCCAAGGACATATACTGAAAGTCATGGGAAACACTGTAAAAACCGAAAAAAAGAATAAGGAATATCCTTCTTTTTCCAAACAATGTATGCAATGTCTTAGCTTAAAATAAACCAAAAGATTAAGAAAAAAGGTAATCCATACTGTCGTGCTTTATTTTAGATAAGCATAGAGAAAATAGGTAACAACTAGACAAGCAACCATATTTGTTATTATAGAATAAGAAATGGTTGATGAGAAAAAAGTTTAGCATAACTAATGGGATACAGTAAAGGACTGAGCCAAGCATGCTCAAAATAGTAAAATCTAAAAATTTCATACCTTTAAGATTACATACCAAATATTAAATGCAAACTGTGGTCATTCCAAAGATATCCTATAACAAGAGATTAACCTGGTATTAATGGCTGAATTTTATTTTAAAATTTTGAAATTTTCTCTTAAGTAAGAGTATAAATCAGTGTTGCATTTCTACTTAAATTTGAGTGAAAATGAGTTCTGTAAAATCAGCTATATTATCCTCAACATCTAGCACAGTAGGTATTCAATAAGTGCTTATTAATTAGTAGACAACGCACAAGTCAACATACTTCAGTATAGTGAATTCACCTTGTTTCTTCTTTCTCTGCTTAACTATAAGAGCCTCCAATAACACATCATTAAATGAGGAAAAAGCAATAAAACATCTGCTTTATTTGCCTGTCTTTTATATAACTAAAAGAAATAAAACAGTAAGAACTGTTTTAAGTAAAAACCGTGCTAAGCATTTTATCTGCATAATCTCATTTGATCTTCACAAATTAATTGGCAGTTACTGTTATTATATCTCTTTTAGAGATTAGTGCACTGAAACTTGGAGGTCAAGTCACTCACTCAAGGTCATGCAGGTAGTACAAGGCAGACCTGGGACTCAAGTGTAGCACTGTATGATGTCAAAGCCCATGCAGCCTTAACTACTAAGTCGTATTACCTTCCATTTCCACTGTAATTTTTCTCATCTTTGACTCTGCTTATCTCCCCCACACTCCCCAACCCACCCCAACCTAACAATGGATATGAAACATTTCTATACAACATTTAGTAAAATTTTTGAATAATGTGAAATAGGTTGTCCAAAGTTCTAAAGAAGGATGCAAACTTTAGTGTGGTAGACAGAACTTGGGCTTTGGAGCAAGCAAGACCTGGGTTATGTGCCTTTGGATAAGCTACCCTGTGAAACCAGTTTTCCTATCTGTAAAATGACAATTATGATATCTACATTACATGGTCCTTGAGAGGACAATAGCTAATGTATAAGAAGTACACAATATATAAATAGTAACTGTTATTTAATATGATACCACAAAGCACATGTTTGTTTTTTTTAATATCTTTATTGGCGTATAATTGCATTACAAGGGTGCGTTAGTTTCTGCTTTATAACAAAGTGAACCAGTTATACATATACATATGTTCCCATATCTCTTCCCTTTTGCGTCTCCCTCCCTCCCACCCTCCCTATCCCACCCCAAAGCACATGTTTTGATAGTATATGGATTTGTTTTCTGTATATACTTGGTAGCTTAATTACTCAAGAATTATGGTAGTAACCTTTTCCTTTGACTTGGGCTCTCACTCTGTCTTCATAGTCAGTGCTGTTGGTTTACCCATATGGATGAATTTACTGCTTCTTATAATAGTCTGAGAAAGCATTAATAATTTAATACTAGTGAAAAGTTTGATTTAATGAGTACTTAAATCACAGCAAATTATTATTCTATCAAGGTTTACATTTATATGTAGCATAAAGCTAATTGTGGTCATTCATTTATTTATTCAGTAAATTTTTACTGAATGCCTGTATGTGCCAGGTACTAACTGTTGGTTGGGGATACAATAAAAATATATCACCCTACTCTGAAGGAGACCCAGTCTAGTGAGAAGACCACTAGAGGGTCACTGAATCACTGGGAAGACCCATCAAAATCTATCACAGCAATTTAATAAAGAGACAACAAGTTGAGGCAGTGGCAGTGGGTTGAAGTACTTATATCTATTGATGCTATTCAGTAACTAGAACTGATGGAATGTGATGCTTGATGAGATACATATTTGGAGAGGGAAGAGTGTAAAGGGGGGAATCTAGGCTGACTCATGGGTTTCTAATTTGATAAGTTGTAAAAGTGATGTGCTAAACAAAAATACTTTCTCCTTAAAATCTAACTCATGGAATCATCAGTGATATTTCATTCAATAATAGAACAATGTAAGGGAGATTGATGTTAAATTTAAGTAGAAGAGAATAAATAGAAAAAATAAAATGCTAGCAAATGCAACTTATTATATCATCACTATATAAATTAGGTGTAATGATTTATGATGATAAAAATCACTGGGACTATAGGTAGAAATTTCAGATTACTGGTTCATGAATAACCTTGAATTTTTATTTCTCTTTTGTTCTGTAGCAAATATCCAATATCTGGCAGCATCAGTGCATTTAAAAAGCATACCAATGTCCTCATTAAGGTGAGACTCAAATGTGGTTCTAACCTTCAACTTTGAGACTGGTGCCCTAGAGGCATTTCAGCACCCGTGTGTCCAACTTGTTTCAACTTGCTGCAGTCACTTAGCAGGAGAAAAGTCTATATCGCAAAGGATTATAATCATTGAATTGGTTTGGTCTTTAAAGAAGTTATTTAGAGTTTCAAGTGCAAGCTGCTTGCTGAACAAAAATCTTCAGACACAGTCAACCACAGGATTTCAACTGGACCTCAAGCATTTCACAAAGAAATGATATATCATTTGTCCAAAGAGAATAGAACACCTGTTTCTAAGAGTGATTTAAGTCAATAAGTAATAAACTAAATATTTATTATGAATGCTTTCTCGTGTCTGAATGACTGTTGCTCTTTTGGAGGGCAAAGGGTACAAAAGATTCAGTGACCTTCTGACTTGACAGTCAACTGCCATTATGTTCAGTTAATATAAATAAGCGTGGTTGACAATGTGCTAATTGGCCATCTCTGGGCAGCTAAGTGTACTTTTGACCTTAATGAGAACCTAATCAATTAATACTTAAGGCAATAAAGACCTCTTGCTGATTAAATTGGACAGAAATTATCTTTTTTTTTCAACAGGATTAGAGCTGCAAAGTGACAAACTTTTTTTTTTTTTTTGGTGGGGGGCGGTTTGTACGCGGGCGTCTCACTGTTGTGGCCTCTCCCGTTGCTGAGCACAGGCTCTGGACGCGCAGGCTCAGCGGCCATGGCTCACAGGCCTAGCCGGTCCGTGGCATGTGGGATCTTCCCGGACCGGGGCACGAACCCGTGTCCCCTGCATCGGCAGGCCGACTCTCAACCACTGCGCCACCAGGGAAGCCCGGATTAATTTATTTTTAAAGCAAATTTTTATCTTGGAATAATTTTAGATTTAGAGAAAAGTTGCAAAGATAATACAGAGACTTCCTGTATATACCTCACCCAGTCTTTCCCAATGTTAACACCTTAAATTACCAGGTACACTCATCAAAATGAAGATACCAATGCTGATACATTGATAGCAAGTAAACTCCAGACTTTATTCAGATTTTATCAGTCTTTCCATCAATGTCACCCTTTTGTTGCAAGATCCATACAGGATTGCATTCAGTTCGTCATATCTCCTTAATCTCCTCTAGTCTGTGATAGTTTCTCAGTCTTTTCTAGATTTCTATAACCTTGACAGCTCTGAGGAGCATGGGTCATTTTGTGCAATTCCTCTCAATTTGGGTTTAACTGATGTTTACCTGGGATTAGACTGAAGTTATGAGTTTTGAGGACGAATACCACACACGTGAAGTGTCCTTCTCATTACATCATACAATGGGGCACATGCGATGAACATAACTTATCAATGGTGATATTCCTTGATCTTTTGATAAAGGTAGTGTTTGCCAGATTTCTTCACTGTAAAGCTACTATTCCTCCCTTTTCATACTCTGTTCTTTGGAAGGGAGTTACTAAGACCAAGTGCACACTTGAGGGTTGGGAATTATTTATATCAGTATGGACTCATGTATATTTATTTTATACTTTGGACTTTGTTGCTAAATTTTTTTCCCCAGCTTTGACCATTGCAGGCTTGTTCGAGATGGCTCCCCGTCTACTTGATATGTCTCCATCCTGTTGTTTTTTGAGTTCTTCCTTACTTTCTGACGCTATAAGACTCTCCAGGCTCATCTTGTATCCTCCTTGTTTCAGCTATAGAGTCAGCCATTTCTTCAAGGAGTCCTGGTTCTTCTTATTTGGGAGTGGTATTTAGAAAGCAAGATCCAGATGCCAGTGCACTCACTGCCATTGGGGTGCTACCACAATGATTTTTTTTAAACTTAATAATCACTAAGAATGTAACATGAAGAAGCACTCTTTGAAAATTCAACTTTTCTTAAACACGTGAGAAAAGAAAAAAACTACCATTAATTGTTCCATTTTATCTAATGTCTTAGAGAAAACTATACTAACTTCAATAATATTTTTATTTGTGATTTCACTCAGCCCTATTTGGACCTTTATAAAAATAATTTATTAAGAAAATGACAGAAACATCAGAAATAGTTGTAAATGCTCATATATCCATTCAGTTTTATTACTGTAGTGTTGTAGTCATTGTTTTGTTTTTTCTGGCTAAAAAAACACTATGGTCTTTTGGTATAATTATCTGTACTTCTTTTTTAAAATAATTAATTAGTTAATTTTTGGCTGCATTGGGTCTTCGTTGCTGCGTGCGGACTTTCTCTAGTTGTCGCGAGTGGGGGCTATTCTTCGTTGTGGTGCATGGGCTTATCATTGTGGTGGCTTCTCTTGTTGTGGAGCATGGGCTCTAGTCACACAGGCTTCAGTAGTTGTGGCTCGCGGGCTCTAGAGTGCAGGCTCAGTAGTTGTGGCACACAGACTTAGTTGCTCCGTGGCATGTGGGATCTTCCCAGACCAGGGCTCGAACTCGTGTCCTCTGCATTGGCAGGTGGATTCTTAACCACTGCACCACCAGGGAAGTCCCGTGTACTTCTCTTCTTAAACTTCTGAATACATTTCCTTAGCCTTTACCTACGTAAGGTAACCAAAATGAATTCATTTACTAGTTACCTGAAATTTGGGAGTGTTAATGGAGGATGATTCCTATATATCAATACATTAAAAAACATACAGGAAAGTGTAGCATAATTATAGTTGTATGGATAGCCCTATCCATACCAGTCAAATGGTATATCATCAAAATGGTCTTGTGTTTTGAGGAAAGAAAACTATACTGGGAATTAAGAAATATGGAATATTCCCTATGTAGATGTATGTATGTTTAACCATGCTTCCTAAGAAAAAAAATTAAACACTGAAGAAATATATGAAAGAAAACTCAAATTCCCTGAAATCCCACTACTCAGAGGTAACCACTTTCAATCTTTTAGACCATTCCAATGTCCATTTAGACCTTTTTTTATTTATATAGACCCACATTGGGCAATACACCAAGACAACTTAAATATAAACAAAAATGTATATGTAACCTTAGGTGAGCTGGACCACATGATATTTGCTGTTCTGCTGCTTTATTTATTGATAAGAATGGAGATCGGTCCTTATCAATAAATATAGATATACACATATACCAGCCATTCTAATGCTGTATAATATCCCAAGGAACTATTATGCTATAATTCATTTATTAGCTTTCCTATTGCTGGATATTTAAATTGTACCCAAAGTATTGTTGTTATAAAATATATGGAGATCAACATCTTTGTTGTCAGAGTATAACCTTAGGATAAACTTCTAGGAGGAGGATCACAAGGTAAACAGATATGAACACTTTAATCATGGGTAAATAGTTAAACTGTCCTTCGAAAAGGGTGATAAATGTACACTCTCATCAGGAGAATATTCTCTTAAAATCTTCTTGTTATCTTTGTTTCTGAGTTTAAAACACCATATGGTTAAGTGAGGATTTCTTACTTGTCCTGCATCAGAAGTCTTTCCTCAATTCTGAAACCTCCTCACTCATGATCTCTTTGAGTACTGATTTTACCTTATTTACCCTATTCTCTTCTTCCAGAGCATAATTGGACATGTTAGACCCCTCTTTCTATCTTTCATGTTTTTAACCCCTGCCTCATATTATCCATGACTATGTCTTGCTGTGCTGCATATGGGATAACTGCTTCAGCTCTATATTCAATTTACTCTGTTTCTCTTTCAGCTGTGTCTAATCTGCTTAATTCATTCCCAGAATTTAAAATTTTAATGATTATAGTTTTTATTTCTAAATGTTCAGTTTTTTTTTCTTTCAAACATTTGCCCACTTTTAGTAGTCTCTTGTTTTTTCCAAATACTTCATATTATGTATCCAACAATAATGTATCCAAAAAAGTTCCTAGGGTTCTAATTATGTTGTTATCTTTTTTTGTGTATTTATTTTTTGTTTGTTCACTTTTTGTCCTGATGACTCTTCTCTGTAGTAGTCTGTTCTTTGATGCATTCTGTTGTTTTGGATGGTGAACTAATGTTTGGCATGGCTTTATCCGTGCAGTGCCTGCAAAGCCTGGGTTCAGTGTGCATTTCTTCAGAGGAATTTGTGTCTGATTCTGCCAGTTGCTCCACATTACCAGTTTACTAACTTGGGACTACTTGAAACTAATTTATCTGCTTGGGGTCTCCAGGACCTCACTGGTCATGCAATTTCAAGTCCAAATTTGTTTCAGGGAAAACCTGTGTGTCTGAATTCACAGGGGAATGTATTTTGCTTTCTACTTAGAGCCTAAGCCAAGACACACAAGTTTCCTGTTGTCTCCTTTTTCTGGTGAGCATATTTTCTCAGATCATCCTTTCAGAAATTATAGCCCTCCAAGAATGCTGGTTTATAGAGAGGCCTCAGAACCCACTCTTCATTTTATGCCGCTCCAAAGCACCGTTTTCTGTCCTAAATGGCCATTCAAACACAAGCATTTTGGTCACTATGATTAGCAAATAATTCTCATCATTTCAGGTTCAGCTTACCAATTTCTTTCCCATTTGTTCCCTTAGAGATTTATTTTACTTTCTTATGAGATCAGTCACAAAATTTAAGGGATATTTTTGTCTGTTTTTTAAAAAATATATCCACTAATTTTAGTTGTATGTTTTGGGATATTTTTCAGACTACCTAGGGTTGCAAGAAACTCAGGATGTACAAAGTGTGGATTTCAGATAAATAAGGAATACTCTTTTAGTATAAGTATATCTCAAATAGCACATGAGCCATACTTATACTAAGAGTATTCCTTGTTTATCTGAAATTTAAATTTGACTGGGCATTCTGTATTTTTTCTTTTCTTTTCTTTTCTTTTTTTTTTGCTATATCTGGCAGCTCTAGAATTTAATCCATCATATTGTCAGAAATGGAAGTCTGGGTTATGTTTTAAGTGCAATTGTGAGAAATCAGACATGGGTGACACATTTACTAAGTTATTACACGTTTGAGAATATAATTTTTCCTCAAATATATCCATTTGGCTGACGGTCATAGTTTTTGTTTGTTTGTTTTTTGCGGTACGCGGGCCTCTCACTGTTGTGGCCTCTCCCGTTGCGGAGCACAGGCTCCGGACGCGTAGGCTCAGCGGCCATGGCTCACGGGCCCAGCCGCTCTGCGGCATGTGGGATCTTCCCAGACCGGGGCACGAACCCGTGTCCCCTGCATTGGCAGGCGGACTCTCAACTGCTGTGCCACCAGGGAAGTCCTGACGGTCATAGTTTTAACCTGAAAATTCTATAGACAATGTTCCAAAGTCTTCACATTTGTAATTTGAAAAAATCTGAGTCCCTAAATCTCCATCCCCCTTTTAAGTGATCTTCTTTCTAAATGCATTTTTTTATCCTTGCAGTTTAATAACTTAAAAAAATGTCTTGATACTGGCCATTCTTTATAAGCATTTTCTAAAACAAATTGAACGTTTTTGATCTATAGTTTCAAGGTATTTTTTTTTTCACTCATGGAGACTTTTCTTTATATTTTTGAGGGTTTCATTTATTCTGTCCCCCCAGCATATAATAACTACATGTTAGCTTTCCACTTTTCTTCATATCTATTGATACTTTGGTATTTTTGAGTGCTTGACTCATTATGACTTCTTATTTTTGTGTGAATTTTCACAATCCTGTCCTCAATCCTGTCTGGGTTTTCTACATTGCTGAGTCTCTTTGCTTTTTTAAATACATTACTTTTTTTTTCTTGTGTTGTTACTTTCCTCCCAATCTTTCTTTTGTTCTACGACCTTCCTTTTCACCTTATTCCTTGCCTTATCCCATATTTGATCTGTTACTTCATAAAGTCCAAGTTCTCAATTTTCTTGAGTGTGCAAAGCAGTTGCAAGATTTTTATTTTTATTTATTTATTTATTTTTTGCCGTACGCGGGCCCCTCACTGTTGTGGCCTCTCCCGTTGCAGAGCACAGGCTCCGGACGCGCAGGCTCAGCGGCCATGGCTCACGGGCCCAGCCGCTCCGCGGCTAGTGGGATCTTCCCAGACCGGGCACGAACCCGTGTCCCCTGCATCGGCAGGCGGACTCTCAACCACTGCGCCTCCAGGGAAGCCCTATGTTATTTTTGAATTGCATTTTCTTCCAAACTATCGTCTCTATCTGAATTTTATATGTTGTAATTCTTTGCTTCCTTTTTTTTTCTTTTTGGTGGGAGTAAAATTTATTTGATAGCTCTCATTTCTGAGTGGGCCATTTTCTCCAACCCTCTCTCATTCCTGAATAGTGTGGTTGTATTCCCCAAGCTTTTTCTTTGTTGAATGCCTAGGTACTCAGTAAATTCTTTGTTAGCATATATGCAGTGGCCATATACCAATGTTCAGTATTATTTGTTTTGTGTCTCAGGTATCAGAGGGGATGGCAGGAAGAGTGAGAGAATTCTGTTTTTGATAGCCCTTCCTTCTTTCTCCTCATACATTAGTGGAATTTGGAGGTGGGTAAATACTGTGGGCTTCACTTTGTTTTCCTATGTAATTTAGATATTTCCCTGTGTGGTCTGTATGGTTGAACAACACATTTTTTTTCCACTGCCTCCCTGACTTTGTTGGCTGCTGTTTGCTGGTCTTGACCAAGCCAACTGCTCCGTAGAGATTATTCCCCATTTCACTCCTTCTCTCCTTTTGGACTGAGAACAGAAATGACCAAACTCAGTGGCTCTTCAAGTCAGGGTTCCAGCTTATTTTATTGAAATAATAAGGGACTGGTACTCCTAAAGGGAATAGTCAACGTATTTTTATTTGCCCTATTTTTACCCCTAATTTCTATCCCTCTAAATTTAGGATAAAATTGGAAGGGCATCAGTGAGTTTTCTAAAAACAATTTTATTCTCATATTATCTCCTCATTGCACTACTCTCTAGAAGAGGAACTCTGTGTAGAAAGATCTTATTTTAATTTGACTTAAATTGTTCTGTATTTGGATAATGCATTTTTATCCTTCCTTAGTTATAGCACTGGTCATACAATTTTTTGTTTTTGCTTCTTTTGTTAATTTTTGGTAAGTTCTACAGAAACAAATTTTGTGAAACTACCCTTATGTTGCTTGCCATGTTTCCTCTAGTGGTCCATTAAAAAAAGCTATATCTTTGGGAAAGTCATTTTACTTCTTTAGGTCTCAACTTGTAAAATGAAGGGGTAGCCAACTAACTTATGGGGTCTTGTACATTTCCATGGAGACGTGAATCACTAGAGTTCACTATGATGTCAACATACAGAAAGAGCTGAACAACAAATCTAGCACTCTCTACCTTAACTATTCCATATACAAAGATTAATTTACTCCATTGTTAGTATTCCTATTTATGACTTCAAGTTTCCTTGCCTCAAAATTGGCCTTAGATATGTGCACAGACAGTTCATCTGCAGTAACAGGAGGAAGTCAGATATAAATAGAATATTAAATGCGGAGCAGGAGGGTCTGGGAAGTTTCCTCTGATTGCTTCCATTATCTCTGTGAATTAAGATCATCATCAAAGAGTCAAGAGGAAGAAGAAATTGTTGGAGGTCTGGGATGAGAGGAGAAATTGTGAACTAGTCATCAAGGAGTTGACAGAGAGTGAATGGATTAGAGAATATAGTAAGATTTCTGGGTTAGCAGAAAGTGCTCAGTAATGGTAAATGCTCACAGATTTAAAGTATACCAGTCAGCATGACTGTGGTTTTTCTTTAGCTCTGCTTAGGTGCCCAGGGGCAGGTAAAGAGTGGGCAGTGAACTGGATTAAACCAGGGTTGGGATTTGTCAGGTGAGTGTAATGGGGGTGGGGAAAGCACAAGGAAGATGAGGGTAAGTGCATGGAGTGATCACAAAGATGGGCCATTACATCTATCCAGGGAAACAAAGGAAGGACAGCAGGGAGCTATGAAGGAAGGGCAAGGAGGGACTGAGAAGAATTAAGAGATGTAGGATTAATGATTATAGGTCCTGCAGTGGATTAGAATACTACAGGTAGTAGATTAGAATACTACAGGTAGTGAACTGGAAAGAGAGGAGGGGGCAATCAGAGTTTTAGATGCTTGAAATGAGACTATGGAGGGTTTGCTGTTACTGGTAAAATGACAAGGCTCAGTGTATAACCATGAGATTTAGTGTCTGTCAATGAAGAAGATCAGGTAGGTACTGGAAGGACTATCTTGTCTACCTTGGAAGGATATTGTAGTCACCAAGACTTGACAGAGAAACTGGAGTCAAAATATGTAAGGAATGAGGGGAAATAATCTGAGGGTCTGTAGATGACTAAAATAAGAACTTCTGTATAGACCAGTGGAACAGAATAGAAAGCCCAGAAATAAACCCATGCACCCATGGTCAATTAATCTATGACAAAGGAGGCAGGAACATACAATGGAGAAAAGACAGCCTCTTCAACAAGTGGTGCTGGGAAAGTTGGAGAGTTACATGTAAATCAGTGAAATTAGACCATGCCCTCACACCATATACAAAAATAAACTCAAAATGGTTTAAAGGCCTAAATGTTTGACATGACACCATAAAACTCCTAGAAGAGAACATAGGTGAAATAGTCTTTGATCCAAATCATAGCAATATGTTCTCAGATCAGTCTCCCAAGGCAGAAGAAATAAAAGCAAAAATAAACATATGGGACCTAATCAAATTTAAATGTTTTTGCACAGCAAAGGAGCACATCAACAAAATGAAAGGAGAACCTACTGAATGGGAGAAGATGTTTGTAAATGATGCAACAAATAAGGGGTTAATATCCAAAATATACAAACAGCAGATGCAGCTCAATACCAAAAAACAAACAACCCAATCAAAAAATGGGCAGAAGACCTAAATAGACATCTTTCCAAAGAAGACATACAGATGGCCAACAGGCACATGAAAAGAGGCTCAACATCGCTAATCATTAGAGAAATGCAAATCAAAACCACAATGAGATATCACCACACACTGGTCAGAATGGCTATCATCAAAATGCCTATAAATAATAAATGCTGAAGAGGGTGTGAAGTAAAGGGAACCCTCATACCCTGTTGGCAGGAATGTAAATTGGTGCAGTCACTATGGAAAACAGTATGGAGGTTTCTTAAAAAACTAAAAATAGAGCTACCATACGATCCAGCAATCCCACTCCTGTGTATATATCTGGAAAAAGTGAAAACTCTCACTTGAAAAGATATGTGCACCTCAATGTTCATAGCAGCACTATTTGCAATAGCCAAGACATGGAAACAACCCAAGTGCCCATCAACAGACGACTGACCTAAGAAGATGTGTTTTATGTATATAATATATACAATGGAATATTGCTCAGCCATAATAAAGAATGAAATATTGCCATGTGCAGTAACATGGATGTTATGCTTAGTGAAATAAGTTAGTCAGAGAAAGACAAATACTGTATGATACCGCTTATATGTGGAATCTAAAAAATAATACAAATGAACCTATATACAAAACAGAAACAGACAGACATAGAAAACAAACTTATGGTTACCAAAGGGAAGGGGGGAGAGGGGAGGGACAAATTAGGAGTATGGGATTAACAGATACAAACTATTATACATAAAATAGATAAGCAACAAGGATTTACTGTATAGCACAGGGAATTATACCCAATATCTTATAATAACCTATAGTGGAATATAATCTGCAAAAAAACACCTGAATCACTATGCTGTATACCTGAAACTAATGCAATATTGTAAATCAACTATACTTCAATAAAAAAATAAAAATAAATAAAGTAAGAACTTCTGCAACATTTTCCTTCTATCAGATTTGCAAAGATGAAATGTACTGATAGGTTCCAGTACTGGCCAAGTGTGGGAAGAGTATGGTACAACATTTTCATAGGCAGCCTGGCAATATTTGCTTTGATTCTCGTACTTTCACTCAGTAATTTCATTATGGGGAATTTATCCTACTGAAATAGTTGTACAAGAATGTAAAGACATTTGTTCAAGAGTGTTCAACTGCAGAAGTGTTTACAATAGAAAAGAACTGTAAATAACCTAGATGTCCATCAATAGACAATCAGTGAAATAAATAGTCATACACTCATCAATGAAATATCATGCAACCATGAAAAAGAATGAAGGGGGGGGTGTATGTAAACATATGAGATAGTGCCCATGGTATCTCATTAAGTGTGTGGGTGGGGTAAGATATAAAATGGTATGTATGCACAAGGTAAGTTCTTTTTGTTGTTAAAATTTTTTTGTTTAAATTCCTGGATTTTATAAGCTTCTACAGGTTCTAAAATAAAAAAAGTAGAGATATTTTAGTACAAAATCAATAAAAGATAAAGATATTGGCTAAAATGAACCATTAAGATTTCATTAGGGTTTTGTGGAATACTCAAGTGACTAGGGAGCAGAGTTGAAGAATGAAGACCATTGGAATTTGAAGTTCATCTCCAGCTGAACATCAACTGCCCTTAGAGACAGACACAGAGGACTCACGCATGGGTCTGGCCATAGGTCCACCCTAACTGCACCCACCTCTCTCCACATCACTCACCATGTTCCAGCCACTGTTTTTTCCCGTTTTCTAATAACACCAAATTTATTCCTACTTCTTGCCTTTGTGCTATTTCCACTGCCTTTAATGCTCTTAGAGACATTTGCATGGTTGGCTTCTTCTTATCAATCAAGTCTCAGCTCAAATATCACCTTTTCAGATAAATGCTCCACTTACCTGACCTCAAATTCATTCCCTTTTATTTTCTTCATAGTATTTATCACTCTCTAAAGATATCTTATTGCCTATTTGTAATTGTCTGTAACCCCCTGCTGACAGTAGGTACCTACTATGTTTTGTTCGCCACTATACTTCCAGTATTCAGAATAGTACTTGGTGTATAGTAGGTGTTTAATATTTATTGAGTGAATAAATGATGGAACAGTTAGGAGATAGTCATATGTCTAATTGGCTAAGCCTCATTCTTCTGTCTTGGCCCAGATTGGGCCTATAGGAAATTCCTAGGATATCCATTTCAAAAGCTGTATTTAATGGCAAACCTCTATTCTAACTGAGTAAACATGGTAGGAAGGCTTGTTTTCTTGTTTGCAGGGGTAGGGTGATGAGGTGATGGTGGTGGTAGTGATAATAGAGGTGGTATATCCCATGCTTCACATACCATAGCCTAACTTCTGGGAATTTTCTGTCTCTCCTTCCACTCAACCCAATTCTGCTAATTCCAACTGGGTTCACAACTTGGCTGAAACACTGTCATGTCTATAGCTTGAAATTACTTAGGCTCAGATCACAGCAAATTCAAATTTACAGTAAAAACAAGAGACCAGTGGCTATTTATTAATTTCTTTCCTAGCATGTACTTTCCTCTTCTTCCTTTCTAATATTCTGAACGTCCAAACTATGACATTTTAATAATATTGACTCAACTAATGAACTGAAGCTAAACTTAGGCAGGAGCATGTAACATTTGCTTAAGCCAATGATTCTATACATTTCTATGGCCTTATCAATTGGAATAGAATTGAACATGTGATCTACACTGGATCAGTGCAAGTAATCCAGTATTTTTGATGTGAAAAAGAGATATGGATTCCCTCATTTCTACCTGTGCTTCATGTATGGAGATATAAAGCTTGGAACTGCAACGGCTATGAGGAGAGAGATAGGAGGTGCTAGGAGATCACATCAGGATGGAGTAAACCCAGAGAAAGTAGAGCTGAGAGATGGAACCTGATGATATTGTGTGAGTATAGGATCAAGCTACATCTGGAGTGAGATCTATTCATTTCTATATCCTGAAGTCAAAATACTCTTAATGGACATCAAGGAGAACATAGATCTTAAGTTGGGTTCTATTTCCACGTCTGGTATCTGGGGTACAACCTGTTGCAATGTCAATGCTCTGCCCAGAAACCCTTTTACTGCTTTCGTTTCTGTGCACTCACCCTTTGGTGTAATAGCCACATCCTCTTGAGCTGCTAGAGTCACTTGGCCCACAAGTAGCAGAGACTGTGTAGTCCAGCGGTAGGGAAGTCTACTTCCCTTGCCTCGGTTGGGACAACTCTGTGGCATAATGTGTACTCCAGAGTTCCCCTGAGGCTGCACTATGCCAGCCTTCCTTCTGTTTCCTGTCTGTGCTTCTCTCATAAATCACTTGCATACAAATTTTCATCTAAGGGTCTGGTCTAAGACACCTCAATGTGTGTGCCAGGGTCTAAGACACCTCAATGTGTGTGCCAGGGGTCAACATATCCTGTTAATAAACACTATTTGAAGTTCACAGTGGACAAAAGTGATGGGTAAATAATAAGTGCTTCACCCAAGTTATATCATCTGGTGAGCTGTTAGGGTCACTGGACCTGAGAATTCTCAAATGAATAGTTAAGTGGTTAAGGAAGTCTTAGGGACATTTGAATAAAATGCTACGTGTAAGCAGTATAAAAATTATACTCACCTGTAAATTTCACTAGTGGATATCATACTTTCAATAAAATACAATTAGGAAATTAGTCTTCAATCTAAGACTCATAATGTTGCAAAATTAAAGAAATGTAAGAAAAAACATTGGCCTTTAGGGTTAGACTTAAGTAAAAATCCAGTTTTTTTTTTCTACTGTCAAGCTGTGTGACCTTGGACCACCTAGTTAACATCCTTCTAAGTCTTATTTTGATTATATTAAAAAAGGGATTAAAATATCTTCTATAGAAAGTGACTGTGAAGACTATGTGAGCTAATGTATGGGAAAACACCAAATTTATAATTGACTCTCAATAAATGATAGCTATTATTGTTATTTTTGTTACTGGTAGAAAACTCTTGAGATTAGAAAACTACTTATGGGTTGAATGCATATGGAATTACATATGAATGTTGAATGGATACTCTTAATCCACAGTGATACCAGTGGAACTGGAATGGTTATTAAGGATTTATGGATTGTTCACATGGCCTTACATGCAGTTGGCTACATTGTCATCTTCCATAAATTTTTCAGTGCCTCTTATGTGTATGGTACTGTTTAGGCACTAACAGAATTCAAGAGATCCTTACCCCCAAAGAGTTTACAAGCAAGCAGGGCAACAGATGAGCCTACAGCAACCTATATAAGACAAAGTATGATAAGTACTCATGTTTTTAAATAAATGATTGTTCTCTGTTTTAGGAGTTATAAAGGGGGAAAATGAAGGAAAACAGCAACACTAGCATTTTTTATTGTGATGTTAATACAGATGAGAAAGGGAAATCTTTGGCCATGCAGCTAACAAATGGAAGAGGCAGGATTAAAACCCTGTCCATCCAATCCCCAAATTGGTGCTTTCAACTTCTATACTAAACTGTACACTGTCTCAGATGCTGTTGTTTTCATACTGTATATCACAATTAATACTGGTTTCCTTGGTTTGGAATGGATACACTTCATTATTGTTTGGCTGCTTGCATTTTCCTCTGCAATTACACTTTGATGGTAATCCTTACACTGAATTTCTACCAGTTTCTGACTTGAAAAGCCAGCATAGAAAGAGTGACTGCAAGTAGTAAATGAAGCCATGCTGTCAGGACTGTGTGGCGAGAATTACTTCCTGTTCACAAAATCACTTTATTGGCAGTAGCTGCCTTTCCTCACTAATGGGCAACATTTTATTAAGACATTTCAATATGTTTCCTGCTTTAATTAGCTATGCAAATGGTACCCCACCTTCAGGAGCAAGTATAATACTACTGAGAACTGAGTTCCTTGGGAAGCAAGTTCCCAGAGCTGCAATTCAATAATAGACTATCTTGGACAAACTTTTCGTATTTCTGTGGTTCTCTTTATCTTCTTGGAAATTTGGGAATAGACAATGTTGATTAAACAATTCTGTCATTTAATTCCTTCTCTTTTGCATCATAAGTATTCACATACTAATTTTATTTGCCT
Organism: Phocoena phocoena; assembly: GCF_963924675.1. Classification (NCBI taxonomy): domain Eukaryota; kingdom Metazoa; phylum Chordata; class Mammalia; order Artiodactyla; family Phocoenidae; genus Phocoena; species Phocoena phocoena. The sequence continues at coordinate 78,710,210 of NC_089220.1, forward strand.
TATCAATGTAAGCTACTTCAAGGCAGTAGCTAAAGTAGTATCTTGCATGTGACCAACAATTATTGGATGAATGACCCATAAAACTGAAATATTTCCAATGAATGTTTGTATGTTTAATGTTCAAGGAAAACAGCAGTATTGGATTATAAGTCAGTACAGTGATGGAAGGTTTGAGGAGAAAACACTGTTTTCAGTTTTTCAGCTTTCCTTGAACGCAGAAGAGTCAATATTTCTATGCTCAGATAAGAGTGGAATATACCACATGATGTTTAATTCGTGCCTTTGAGTCAGTATAAAATGAGAATGATTCATAATACAATCAGCATTTAAAAAACTTCCAAACTATAGGCTTTCTATGGCATTTTGCTCCCTACCCTCTTTTTCCTCCCCTCTGGGAACTTGAAGAGTCCCTAGAATGACCTCTTTAGATGCTAAGCTTTCTCTATAGAACTTTACTGTGAAATCTTTTTTCTCCTGAAAGCTGGAGGGAGCTTCTTGAATGATTGATTGGTGAGGTGTTCCCTGGACACACTGGTGCAAACACCATGCAACCACTGATTGATGTGCTCACTCTTTCACAAACACATTCATTTTCTCTTCTCTAACTCACACAATTTATCCACCCCATGATGCATTTATGCATCCATTATCACTGTCTTTCCATTTTTAAGCAGGTGAAAAGATGAAAAGTTAACGCTTATAAGGTTATAAGGCAGGCCTATCTTAAGTAAAATAACTGATCTTCACATATATCCAGAAGAATATTTCCCTAAGGGTTTCTTCTACTCTGATTAATCACAAATTTAAGACAACTTTGGAATTATGAAAGAAGATAGCGTGTGATGGGGGAGTGAAGCTAGACTTCTACTATATACTTGGGTTGAGTCAGCTACTAACACCAGGGCTACACTGGGGGGTAAGGAGACCAAAATTTTAGTTAGGGTCCTATCATTGCCTATGAGCTTGGGAAAGTAAATTTAACTTCTTGGAGTTCAGCTTCCTGATGTGTAAAATGTGAGGACTGAACTAAATGGCTCTGAAATCTCCATCTAGCTACAATACTCTATGATTCCTTAACTGCCACCGACAGGTAGTAACATTATGAAGAAATCTGACACTCATGAGAAATTTAGACCAAAGTCAGTACACTTTTGGGGGGAGGTTAATCATGGTACAAATCATTAACGTGATTTAAATATGAACAACAAGCCCACTCAGGAAAAATATAGACAATTTATAAAGTAATCTATCATATAACTCAATATTCTATAAAACCAGAAAAAAGTCTACAATCCACATATAGTTTAGGGGCAAACATTAATCTTGTGAATATTTCTGGGTCATTGTTTACATTGGGGTAAGGAAGAGAAATTATGAGGGGAAGTAGAAATTCAGTTTAAAAACTGGCTAGCTTTTGGGTTTACAAATGAGAGACAGCCTAATCTGATGCAAGGGAAGGTTGCTTTTATTTTCCAAGGAGACTTATTTCCATATGGCTTATCACTTCAATGAACTGCAGAACAGCTCTTTCAAATCAACCAAATCAACACATTTTAACTTTTCATGAAATTAAGCATTTTGAAATGTTTTAACTCAAGAGCCTCCCACAATAAAATAACGTACAGTGTTAGCTATAAGAAATTAAAATCACATAAGAAGGCTTAAAGAATGTGATCTAGGACATTCTGAAGCAAATGCTAAAAGAGTCTGCGAGGTAAGTTTCTTCAGCAGGTTAAAACATACTGGTGAACATTATTTCTTCAATCATTAATTCAGGTAATATCTGTTGAGCACTTAGTCGTCAGGCACAATCTATTGTTAATTTTGTTCACCCATATATCCTTACTAGAGATGACACAGGTTCAGACAATAATTTGCATATTGTGATATCAGTTCCCATGCTCCACCCATTTCCCTGTCAGAATCTCCCTTTTGAATAGTATTTTCTTCAAAGCTCTGCCTGTCTTTTACTGAGCAATGGGATTAGTGCCATACTGCAGTAAGCAATTTGTTCATCTTTGGAGAGCACATTTGCACTACCCCATGATACAGGCATTTAAACGATTTTATTTGCTCACCTGTGTTGAACATTAAGGGGGTAAATTTTCAGTCCAGGGATTTGGTTTTAAAACTCCAATTGATGTTAATGAGAATTGGTAATGAGCCCCTTTTTCTTAATTAGTGGCATCATACCTGTGACTGTAGGAGGCATGGCTCAGACTTGGGGAGCTTAACGAGGTGATAACAAGGAGAAAATGTTTAAGCCTGGATTTTGGCCTGGTCCATACTTTACTATGCAAACATACTTTAGGAACTGATGCTTTAAAGTAAATTTATTAGCTGGCTTTTATGGCCCTGTAGACCTTCCCTAAGAACAATCTGTCTTTTCTCTTGTTCCATAGAGAGAGAGTGACACAGAAGAAGGTAAATCAAAGGAGCAAGAATCTGATCCGATTTTCTCTCCTTGTTCACGTACAGCAAATTTGATGCTGAAACACTATCTCTTTCTGTTCTGTTTGCCTCAATTAAAGAATACCACAGGTTATCAACCTCATTCCACACTGAGGGGCAAAATTCCTTTCTTTAGGTAAACTGAACCTCTAAATATCATTCAGGGTATTACAGTGATGACTTAAGGAAATAAGAGTCTGACTTTTATAGCATCTTTCCTTGACTATCATATGAACATTCTGGTACGTGGGTAAAAACACAAGTTTTGATCTTGCATATTATATCTACTTGAGGTGCTTCTTACTGCTACAGAACATGACCTAATCCAGGAAGTATAAAATGATTACAGAATAATAAAATTTTCACTGTACCTAGCAAAGGACATAAAAGTTGGATTATTGATTTTGTCTGAATGATGTGCTGTAATTTCATATGCCAACAGACTGGAGCACAAATCCTGGCCTGCCAGCTTTCATTACTGGAACTCACTTTCTTGCCACCAAGTAACTTCTATCAAGTCACAAAATAAATCTGGATTTCTTAACTTACTGAAAATGAATCTCTTTAGCCCCAAGTATTTAATAGGAACTTCAGAACTATAGTAGATCTGCTTCAATTGGGAGAGGAAGGGAAATACCCAGATGCAGATCTGTTGCTATTTCTCCAGTTTGCAGTTATTCCATGCCAAAGATAAAGTAACATGCATGCGATTTCTAAATCTTTATCTCTTTGCTCCCTTGACATATTTGTTTCTGGTTATTCAAACTAGGTTCACTGTGCTAGTTTAAAAATATTAATAATAAAAGTAAAAAGCTGTGAATCAAAACAAGAAATAAAAACCAGGTAAAGGTCAAAGTGGCCAGGTGTGATCACTGCATCTACTGTTTTGCTTCAGCTGTCATACATTGATAGACCAAAATCTGAAACCTGGATTAACTGTCTAACAATTAAATTTGACTGATTTTTAAGGGGAAATGTGTGGATGACAGTATAAAATCAATGGTAAACAGTGCAAAGGGCATAACACATCAGTTTGTCCATGATGCAATCCTTATGTACAAAAAATATATATTAGAAATCCACATGTTACTAAAGGCATATGGTATGCAAGTCACAAACTATCTCTGACTTATTTAAATGGCAAGACTTTTATCACACAAATGTACATACCAACAAAATTAGAATTTTACCCAATCAAGAGGAGCTGTTTGTATAATTCCCAACAGTGGTCATATAATTAAAGGGCAAGTAATTCTTAAATTTTCATGCATTGTAATTTTTCTCCCTTGCTCTAGTAATAACTCTAATGAAAACATATCTAAAGTATAAGAATTAACAATGAATAAAGATGGTGAGCTTGCAGGACTACAGGAAACTGTAGAATTATATTATGAAATTCCAGATCTTTGGAGTATTTTATACTCATGTGAAGAAGAAGTGGTCCCTACAGAGGTTAATATAGTGGCTGAACAAACTAGAACTGTGCTCCTTTTACTGAACAACAGGATGTCCCACATACTTGCAGGGACTACGGTCTCTAATGCTGTCCCTCAAGAAAGCAGCCTCTTATGGAACCATATTCATTACTGTGAATGAAATTACTCCACTACCTGGACAAAATCTGGCATATTACAGGGAGTTAGGAAAGACTTAGAGAAAAATATCTAGATTGAAAAAGTTGAGTATTTAGGTTAAAAGAGGTTTGGGAATGAGAGAAATTTTCATGGTTGCATTCCCTTTTCAAAGCATAAATTCCTTTCCTCAAAATAAAAAGAAATCTTAAAAATACTTAAAGAGATACATGGTATACATCTACATTCCTGGGAGTAACAAAGGCATGGATAAATTATTTTATGGAAAAATTCTTTATGGTGGAATGAATAATTATTAAAACTTTTAAGACCTTCCACAGTCTTTATATCGGTCATTTTTTACTTCTTGTCTCTTTGCAGGACAGATTTATAATCTTGGTACTGCTTAAATAGAGTGGAGAGTAGAAAGTAATATGCTGTTCCAATTTGGGAGTTAAGAACAACTTTAAAAATAGCTTATTAGTTCTGAATTTGGAGCTGATAATGTCTTTTCTGCTATCATTTAAGTTTGTGTGATGCGTTAGGGAATGGGGAAAACTGGCACAACATAAAATTAGATGAAAATACTTACAAGCACAGCATGAGGTAATAGGAACAGCAGTCAACCAACTTCTGATAAAATTGTATAAGATATAACCTTATGGCTTAACATCTCCAGAAGACTAGAGCTTCCTGTGTCTTCAAACAGAAGGCCATGCCAACAAGGAGTCCCACAACAGGGAAGAGAGGCTTATTGTTAAAATAGATGACTCAAAATGTCAGTTTCTTTGATATTCAACAAACATCGAACTATGGGTTTGGGTTTATTTTTCCACTAATGTTCATGTAACATGGTGGCCCAAATTTATGCTACATGCCAATATAGTCTCAAGGTTTTGAAGGTACAAGAAACACATTATGCAAAAGTTCCTATATGATATCTTATAACTAATATTGCTGAATATTTTTTACATTTCTCTTTTTAGAATGAAATTAGAGTAATGGTGTTTCAAGTATTATGTATTTAAACCTTTCATTAAGCACTTACTATGTATCATTTGTGGATGAATCTGTAAATATAAAGACAAGCAAGATCCAGGATCCAAGAAGCTCAGAATAAGAAAGGAGAAGAGAAGAGTGGAGGAGAACATTGAAATAATAAATAAATATATTAGAAGTGCTTTAGCTGAGCCATTTGTAAAACTTTGTAATCATGCAGATAAGGAAGAAATTTTTCACTATGATTTTTAATTTTGCATATGGCATTTTACACTTAATTTTTAAATGTGTGTTCCCATGTATTTCCAGTAAGTCACTTAGTGAGGTAAGTTAGTCACCTTTGATTTGTATTACCAGTAGTTTTCATGAGTAGTATCAAGCAATCCACACATATATTCCATTAATCCCTCTTCAGAAGAAGGTCATTGTTATAAAACTGATGGCAGGCTGTGGACACCTGGAGGTTTCTTTTTGAGCAACGATTTTGAAAAATAGTGTCTCTATTTATAAAACTAAATTGAATCACCATTTACACAACCTCCCATACTAGACATACCAGCCCTATCCTTGGTTTCTCTGTTTTTTTATTCCTCTTCCCCCAATTAATTGGTCATGGGTTCTTGTCAATTCTCCCTCAGACATGTCTCTTTAATCTGTCAATGTCCTCTCAGTTTCCACTGCCACTGCCTCAGTCCAGACTCCCACCATGTTTCCCTGCCTCTCTTCTCTCATGTCCTCCCAAACCCAGCTGTCAAGTTTTCTTTCCAAAAAACAAGGCCGATCGTGTCACGTTCATACGTAAGAATTCTCTACTCGCTTTGTTGTCTGGAGGATAAAACTCAAACTTCTGAGCTTGGATACAAAGGCCTTCGTACTTGGGCTCCAATCTACCCTGCCAGTACACTATGTGCCCTTGCCACATCCAAGACCCTGTACTTATTATCCTCATCCCCCAGATACACTAGTCTCTTTCACAGAAAGCAAAATTGTTCTCTCTCTTTGGAATTTCCCTATTTCTTCCTCTGGAAGTTTCTGAGACATCCAGTAGCTTGTCAGCTAATAGGTATAATCTTTGGTGTCTCTTTGAGCTGTCAATAGACTCTTGTTGACAGCATTCCCATAGTGCTTTGGAGCTTATCTTTGTAGCTGCCTTTACCATTTTGCTCAGTAATTTATCAGCTTACCTGTCTGCTTCCCTTTATTTCTGCCTTATCTTACTCAAAATCTCTAGCTCCAACCCAATGCCTTGTGCACAGTTTTATACATACATACATCCATTAAACCAAATAAAACTATGGCATTGGTCTCAATGGTAACACTAACAATATTACTATTAATAATACCAATAGCAAATACTTATATAACACAATGTGACAGACACTGTTCTAACTGCTCTACATATATTAGCTCATTTAATCCTCATGCCAATAGATACTATTATTACCTCCATTTATAGAAAGAGGAAATTGAACCATAGGGAAATTATTTGCCCAGAGACATTCAAGTACCCCAAAATTTCCATGAATAATGTTCACTGGTTTTAAAAGAAATAAACATATAAAAAAACGAAGATTTTGTGTTCAAATATTTTTTGTAAATCCGGGGTTAAATAAACAAGTTTCTTTCTTGCAGACTTACAGTCTTTATTCTGCCAAAAAGCATTGTGATAATGTGAAACTCCCAGATTCTTTAGACACAGAACATTTTGGTGGCCAAGCATCTTGTGGACCTAGAGATCCGTGAAACACACTTTAAAAAACACTGCTGGAGGGTTAGCTAAATTGACATAATAAAATCTGTTATCAATTAATACTTGCATGCCTCTTTCTCTTCCTCTCCTCCCCCAGTCCTGAGCTAGGTCACAAGTTCTGTGGTTCTGCCTAAGGGCAGAGGTAAACAAACTGTCAAAGACAGTAGTTAGTTTCCTGTCTTCCTTCAGATTTACAGAAACTTTAATTACATGTTAAGAAATACATACTCTTCGTAATTTTTTTTACTGATGTCAAGTATAGCTCTTAATCTTAAATTATAGTATAAAGGTTTTTATGTTATAGCTAGAAAACTTCAGCAACTTTCTATGTCCTGTTGAGAAATGTACATTAGAATTGTATCACTCTTCAATTGAGCTTCTATGTGTTTCTAAAGGCAGCAAGCGGGGTGCACAGGGTTAGGAATAAAGAGACTTGGGTGTGCACCAACTAGCTGCGAGGTCTTACTATATGCCTCAGTTTCTTTACCTATATGCTAAGAATTTTTGAGTAGCAATCTCTCAATCTAATCTAATTCTAAAATTCAAATACATGCAAATTGCTCCTCCAAATTCACTGAAGCATAGAATAGAAAAATATTAACTAAATATCTAAACTACATTGGTGGGAGTTCTTTCTCCATATTATAAAGAAACTTCTACCGAAGAAATTAAATATAAATAGTAGGTCGTGGAGAGCATCATCAAGAGAAGTGAAGAACAGGAGGAAAAATAAAGTAAAATTTGTACTGCTTCCTTGGTAAATACTATTTTTTTTAGGCTAGGGAAATGGCAGATTCTTATATTCTGGTGTACAGGAACTATATGAATAAAACATGGCTGTGCAAATGAACTCGCAACCTTATTCCAAAGCACCATTCGGGAATAATACGTTTAATGTCTCATCAACTTCCCCAGAAAAGTGAGAGTAAACCTGTGCACACAGACAAAACAACCATAACAAAAACCAAGGTAGAAATAAATCTGCTATGGGGAACAGATTTGATCGACATTTGAAGGTTTTCAAAACTCTAAGTAATATGCTAGTCACTTAAAAATATTCCCACATTTCTGCTTTCTCCCATCAGTCTATGCCTTAAGATTCATCTGTCAACTTTGATGCATCGTTTTAAGTATCCCTCCAAGCCTAAAAATCCAGACCACAGAAGGGCCCTCTTTGCTTTGAAACTATCTGATCAATTCATAGATCATTTACCTGCAAGGATTATTTGGTGAAGGTAAAGCGGCACATCAACCAGCAGCATCTGAGGGCTGAGGCGGCAGAACGTCAACAACAAATTGTCATTGGCATTCCATTTATGAACCTTCAAACGGCATCAGATCTTTTCCATGGGAAACCAGATCAGGTCAGACTAGAGCTGAATATTTCTTAACAAGCTAACCATCAAAAGAATTTACGTTTTGAATAAAAAGGCTATCATTTGTTGATTTGAATATCAAAGGGATCCACTGCTAACTCCCAGTCTAGAAAAACCTCCCTAAGCTACACTAGACAGGTGTTTAATAATCTATTATTAAGGCACTATTTCAGGTTACTCAGAATTACAAAAAATAGCTGTAACTATGAAGCTGCAAATGGGACTGCACAAAGAAATGAACGCTATTAACATACTATTAACAATTCAAAAGAATGAGTTGACATACCAATCAAACTTGTTAATTGACTGTCAATGGCCTGTCCCTGAATATACAACATGACTGCATTATAGATTTCAAATGCTGACAGGAAGACAGTTCCATTTGCATTAACTTCATAAACTGATCAACAACCAAACTGCCACATACATTTATAATGGGAAGCTGAATCATTTCAATATTCATGGAGCTCTGTAATTGTAAATTAGGTACTGGCAAACAATACAATACTGTACATATTCTAAAATATCCTAAATTTCATTGACCTACTTTCATCCCAACTTCAAAAGACAGAAAAAAGTTTCATCTTGAAGTGATCATTTAATTTATGGTTTGTGCCTCAAGTAAAATTTGTTTGCAACCCAATTTGCAACTATGGTTTACAGTTGCAGTCTAGAAGCATCAATGGTCTAGAAAATAGGAGGTATAAAAGGTGATGCAAAAGTGTTCCTGCCTTACTTGGGGTTTTTGAAAACAGAAACATGAAACAAGACGGTATCATACTTCCTTAGGTGACAGTCAAATGATCCATTATGACAAGATATCTAGCAAATAAACATTAACATAATGAAAAGGAGGTTGCATGTTAGTCCTGCACTGGGGCTTCCTCAAATCTACTTAAATAGACCTGCTGCTCTGAAACCATACTTCAAAATCTTCAATCATCCATCAGTTTGAGAATCAATAGAGTCTAAGTGAAGATAAATGAGGGCTAAAGATTATGCCTAACATTAGGCTTCATGAGAAATGATCTGAAATTCAATAGTTATCAGCATGGAAATATTCCTTTCAAATGCTTTTACGACCTCTCCAAAATTTAACACTGATTTTTTTTTAAAAAAAGCTGTTTCCCCAAGAGGTAACTGTTACTCTTGTCTCAGATATTTTTCTCTAATCATTATCTAGGCATCACTTCTCCACCCACTAGAAGTCGCTCAAACTTTGTTGAGTAATCCTGGAGAATTTGAATGTCTCCTCACGATTTTGGATGCACCAGTTTACTCCCACTGGCTTCGGTAAAACCTGTACTAAAACTCTTTTCGATTTTTCAAATCATTGCCTGTTGCTAAATAGTTAGCCAAATGAGTTTAGTAGTTAAGGGAGGGTATTGCTAAATAATTTGAATGTTATTCTTAGATTATTATTCATCCTATCAACTAGAATGAATTTTGTCCAACTAAGCAATAATAAATTGTAAACGATATAAAAAGTAAATATTTTAAATATTTTATTTATATATTTATATAATATATATAATTTTATATTACATTATATCATATTTATATTATTTATATTTGATATTTATGATATAAAAGTAAATGATATAATGATATACATTTACATATAAATGAATAAATGTAAATAAATATATATGTATGTGTATATATACACACATTATATATCTGTGTGTATATATAATAAAATTTTAATTTTAGAATAATTTTAGATTTCCAGAAAAGTTGCAGTTAGTACAGAGAGTTCTTGAATCACCCTCATCCAGTTCCCCTCATTGTTAACATCTAACATTATCATGATACATTTGTCACAATGAGTGGACCAATATTGATACACTATTATTGATACATTATTATTAAGTAAAGTTCATATTTTTGGGGAGTTCTTTAGTCTTCACCTAATGTTCTTTTTTCTTTTTATGCTGCAAGATCCCATCCAGGATACCACTTTTAGTCATAATATCTCCTTAGGCTCCTTTGACTGTGACAATTCCTCAGTCTCTCCTTGTTTTTGATGACCTTGACAGTTTCGAGTAGTACTCGTCAGGTACTTTATAAATTGTTCTTCGATTTGGGTTTGCCTGATGTTTTTCTCATGGTTAGACCGCGATTATGGAATTTTGCAAGGAAGACCACAGAAGTAAACTGCCATTCTCATAAGTAATATATGTTTATCTTTGAAAGTTCTCAGGATATTCAATGTATTTAAAATACAATATTTTGTTTATTTAGAAGTAAAAGGCAAGTTATTTATATCATCAGTAATAATCTACAAAAGAGGCTGTGTGTATGTAACAGAAAGGCCCCCATTACTAATTAGTAGTGGAGTAGATGTCAAGATCTGTATTCACTGTAGGATTTAGCTATGTCTGGGCATGTCTACAGGACTGGTAGTTTGGGTCTACTAGGGATCCATTTGCAAAAGTGGGAGCCAGGAGGCTACAGATGGGAGTGGAAGAACATACATCTGACCTAAGGGAAAACAGAGAAGTTTACAAACACGCGTGCATGTGTGCGTGCACGCGCACACACACACACACACACACACACACGCACACACACAGACAAGCTTGCCCACTGACCCTGGGCAAGCTTGTGTGTACGTGTATATGTGTGTGTGTGTGCGTGTGTGTGCATGCATGCATGTGTTTCTGTGTTAGGGGGAGAATAGGGGTAGTGGTGATTTCAACCATATCATTTCTAAATTTTATGGCAAGAAATATGCAAAAAGAACATAAAGAAAAAATTAAAAGAGTCTGTTGATAGACATTAGAGGCAGTGGGCCTGCTACTTCACCCCTGATAGAATGCTAGTAGTCTGGTAGTGATTCGGGAGAGTGCTGGTGACTTGGGAAAAGAATGGGTACCATTAGCATAAAATTCTGTGCCCTCATTTAGTGTCAGTAATGACATGAGCAGGTACCACCCCCTAGAGACAACATCTGTATAGCAAACCAGGAAAGGAGGAGAAAAAATGGTAGAAGCTCCATCAATAGCCAAGGGTATTAGTTTTTCATGTTTATGTAAGCTATTTCTTAGGAACATGTAAAATCTTTGGGAAAAAAATTATAGGGTGGGATTTTTCTCAGAGAGGGTAAAGGATCTAGTCAGAGGTATACCAGATTAGACAACTGCTTATCTTTAGGCCTGAAAAATATAGGCTAGAGCCAAAAGGCCCTGAAAGATCATTTACATTCTCTGAGTTTCCATAACCATGAAATAGGATCCAACATACCTCAAGAGGTTGTTGTGAGACTGTGTAGATGTGGGAATGATTTGGAAAGTATAACGACTTCTTAAGTAGGTTCTTTGGGTTATACTCAACTCAGGTTTAAGAAATAGGGATTTATATAGGGATACAAGGGGCATTATAGGAAAAGAACTACAGAAAAATGCCTCATGAGTACAGGAACTAAAGTCTTGTTTTGGATTGAAGGCGGTTTTAAGAGCCTCTATAGCAGCTGTTCAGGAATTTTCTATTCATTCGAACAAATATACAGTTATTTTCTTGGTCTCAGTTTTTTTGAGTGTGCATTTTCTCACTTCTCCTATAATTACAATACTTCTATGGATTGACTGGTGGTACTCCTAAATAATTTAAATGTGTTATCCTTAGAACATAAATGCAAGCAATAAAGGGAACTTCTCCAAACAGCCATGTAACCCACCATTCCATAGAGCTCCTCTTCCTGTTAGGTTCTGGTTTCTCATGGACTACAACTTTAGCTCTCCTATGCAACATTACGCTTCCCCCTATTTTATGACATCTTTTTATGCATTCTACCTTAGCAGTCTGATACTAGCCCAACCCGTATCTTTTGGGGCAGGAGATCATTCTTGTCGCCTTTTAGTTTGTGCCAAACCATTTGATAAGGTCACTGGATGACGGATGGAATAACTGACCTTGAGCCTTGGACAAAAAGTCACTGATAGTGTGAGAGATAGGGGTAGGGCTCATACTCTGCACAAAGAGCAGGTTAGAACTTTCTCTATAAAAGAGATGGACAGGACAGTGTCTCTTCGAAGGGAACCATGGACAAGGCAGCTTCCAGAAGAGTAAAAGACTAGTGTAAGACATGAAAAAAGACACTGTGATAGTGATATCAGTTGGCTATACAAATTCTAAGCCAATACTCTAAAATCTGCTCCTCAGAAAATCACAGAATTTTAGAGTTGGAAAGGATATTAGAAATCATCTGGTCTAAACTTTTCATCTCATAATTTTTCATTATGTAAATGTATAATGAAATATTTAGTTATATAATATGTAAATTTTCACTATATAAACTTTTCATTTCATGTTTTAGTGAGAAAACTGAAGTCTGGGTTAACTGTCTGCTAAGTGTCTGTTAAAGGCCAGAAGGTTCTTTAGAACAGAGCTAGGCTTAGAGCGTAATGTCCCTCTTCTATCCCAAGCTGTCTCAGGAAGCTTAGAGATATGCTAATGTAGCAATAAACCCTTATCAAGATAGAAATTCAGTTTTCTCTGAACCATTCTCACTCTTTTCTTGCTCTGATACTTGGACATTTATCTTTCTCAGGGTTTCATAAAGACCTTGTTTTCACTAGTTGATGATATACATACCCACCCTTTATTTACCTCCCAAATCCTTTCACCTTCCGTTATATATTTACTGCTCCTAGTACTCCATAGTCTTCTTTTCCTTAAGATTCCTCCTATGTGGTTGTCCTTCTGTCCCTTTCCCTGCTATAAATCTATTAGGCTGTGTTCTAATTTCTATCATATTTTTGTGGAGGCAAGCTTAAGCCAGTACTTTTTGTCCCACTTCTCTCAAAATCTATGGGGCAACAGACAGAAGAGAATTATTGACTTAAGTGTGAATTATTCAAAGTGGAGATTTTGCTACAAATATAACTATGACTATGCATGTATACTGCACTTCCCATGAGGAGGTGCTGTCTTTGACACATAACCTATCATATAAAGAAAGGATAAGTTCCTGTAATTAATGATAGTATTTATTCACAAGTAATATAACGTAGATACTAAGATTTCAATTACGAAGCACTGCTTCACAGGATCTCTTCTAGAATATGCTCCACAGCTCCCTTTTACATTTGCAATAGTGAATACACTGACAATTTCGAACAAGTTAGCTGATATACAGAAATAAGTAATGCCACGATGTTTACTATGCAGAATGCAGCCAAGAGCCTTGAAGCAAGGTCCTTCCCTCCTTCCTCCCCCACCCCCCTGCCAAAAAAAAAGGCAATAAGCAGCCAATCTCAGTCCTAAAAGAGCCACATACTTAAGTTTACACAATCTTAGTATAGTTTCTCAGATGTTTCCTCAAAACTCACCCTACTTTAGTTATGGTTACACCAAGCTTCTTGTCTGTTTTTTCTGCCCACAACAAATTAGATGCAACAAATTGGAAAGAAGCAGGGAGGAAGTCACTAGACTCAGGCTCATGGATGATAATAAGAAACGACAGCAGGTAAACTAGTAGCCAGGGAGGGGATATAAGGGCTACATAAAGCAAGTACAAATACTCAGAAATCCAAGCAGGGATAAATAGTCCTATTAACCTCAACCGCTTTTGGAAGAACTGCTTTAGAATAAAATAATTAATATTCTTCATGTGACCACAAATCTTTAAGAACAAATAAAATCTTCAGGACATTCTTTTTATCATGCAGGGTAAAGTGAAATGTATTTTTGAAAGATTTTTTATTTAATATATTTAAATAACCTAAGTAATCAAAATACTTCACTTACATGGAATTTTTTTTTTTTTTTGCGGTACGCGGGCCTCTCACTGTTGTGACCTCTCCCGTTGAGGAGCACAGGCTCCGGACGTGCAGGCTCAGCAGCCATGGCTCACGGGTCCAGCCGCTCCGCGGCATGTGGGATCTTCCTGGACCGGGGCACGAACCCGTGTCCCCTGCATCGGCAGGGGGACCCTCAACCACTGTGCCACCAGGGAAGCCCTACATGGAATATTTTTTCCTCTGAATTTAGGATAAATGAAGTAGCTTTGTACAGTGGTTCCTCAACTCACTTTTGCTTTGATGATACAAATTTTCATTTATTTTACCTAGTTCCTTTTTTTTCCTTCCCTATCTCAAGAGGAGACTTCCTTACAACAACTGTATTATCTTCTAGTTCTTATTGTTTAGCCTCTGACTTAGGCACCTCATTTGAGAAAGCCTCTCGATTCCTTCAGAGTAGCCTTTTTCATTTGTTTGTTTGTTTGTTTTCCTGGATGCACTGGGCCTAAGGACATCAATATGATCTGTAGAGGACTCCAGCAAAACTGTTACTTAGCGATATTCATATTTTTTCTGGAAGAACTCTAAGTCATTCTTTTCACTTTATATATTTTCTCTCTATATAATATTTTAACACCTACCCACCCTTATAGCTATTCACAGGTTAACTACGGATTTATGAAAAGAAATCCAGAAACCAAAGCCCACATTCTATTAAATCATTTCCTCTTGGAAGTCACTTCTGCATACCTTCTTGCCCCATCTCCTACCCAGATGACTTAGTTTTTTTCTAGAATGGGATGCCCAAAATACATTCCTTATGCAGTTCAACTAGGCTTTTATAGAGAAATTTTATTCTTCCTGATGCAGCTCAGCGATAAAGCGTGCCTCCGAGCATGGTGCCCATAACCACACCCCTGTCTTTGCTGTCATGCAGAACTAGAAACATTCAGCTAATCTGAAATCCGGTATTACCACGAAGTCTTTGTTGGCTTTAAGCATTTTTTCCCTCCTCTCAGATCTTGTTTTGCCCTGTATTCATGATGACTGTTTCTCATGTTGACTATTTTTTGCAGAGGCCACTCCATAATTTCTCAGTATTCTCTAGTTCCACCTTGATAGTCACAGATATAGATTTAATTACTCCAAATTATTAGGCATAAACTTTACATATATAATGGAAAGGCTTAAGTAAACTGATATCTCAGGATGAAGTAGAAAAGTAAATCTAGAAAGTTAGGGAAAAAGAAAACTCCTCCTTTGCATTACAGAAAAGAATGAAAATTTTAAGTTAAAGTGACCCAAAACATGGATTAAAAAAGTTCATTGAACTTACTGTAGTGAAAGAGAAGTGAATACCATGTATATATAAAAGGTGATATAGGGTGGAGTCATATAATAAAGGGTCCTCTTGAGAACTACTGTGTATGGCCGTTGCACTTATCTGTGTTCACTATCCTGGGAGTTTTATGTAAAACGACTAATAAATATGTTAGAAAGACTGCTTATAACTCAAGATTCTACAACAGTCAATAAGTTTATATACACTTGTACTAGTTTTTCATTTCATTAGATACTTAAATTAGATTTATCACTAGAGCCCCTTGCCAACTAAAGAATGTCACTCACTTGCCATCTGGCTCTACAAGAATGAGGTCACTAGCCACTGCAGATGTTGACTCCAACACATCCTGAAAGGAATTCAGGATGCAGATCAGGAATGAGGCACTCTGTGCTCTGGGTAAAACTGGCAGAACAGGCCTTCAGATAGTTAGATAATTTCAGGAGGGAATTTTATGAACCCTGTTTCTTGCATCTTCTCATACCTAGAAAAGCACTAAAATCATTAATGAAGACATCTGCTCCTTGTCAGTAGTAGCAACTTTCTACTGAGATGTGTGCTTGATTGCACATACCCCCTTTGCCAAATCATATATATATACACTGACCTCCCCGCTACCTCCCTGGACCAGTTCCTCGGGATTATTTGAGAGGCTGTCTCCCAGGCTACAGTCCTCAATAAGTCCCCAAATAAAACTGAACTCACAGTTCTCAGGTTGTGCATTTTTTTTTTAGTCAACACCCTTAAAACTTCCTATTTGAAAAGTCATACCAAATTTTTTCATGTAATCTCCAAAGTGCTTCAAAAATAAGATGAACACATTTCATAAAAATTTCTAATTCTAATAGTGACTCAGAATACATTTAATCAACATTAACTTTTCCCAGTAATTTTGGAAAAATTGGAAAAATATTCCCATAATTTTTCCTAATTCTTTTTTTTTTTTTTTTTTTTTTTTTTGCGGTACGTGGGCCTCTCACTGTTGTGGCCTCTCCCGTTGCGGAGCACAGGCTCCGGACGCGCAGGCTCAGCGGCCATGGCTCACGGGCCCAGCCGCTCCGCAGCATGGGGGATCTTCCCGGACCGGGGCACGAACCCGTGTCCCCTGCATCGGCAGGCGGACTCTCAACCACTGCGCCACCAGGGAAGCCCTCCTAATTCTTTAAAAAGTTTTCTAAGTGATTTTTTAGAAATCTTGATGAATAGCCATTTATGCAAAATTTTCTTTACTTCCTAATTGTACAAATATCTCTTTGTTTTCTTGCCAACCTCTAGAGAGATCCTTACCAAGATACTTTCCAGGAGTCTGCCACTAGATTACTCTCATGCCTACATGTCTTAAAGAAGAAAACTAAAATGGGAAAACCATGCAAAATTTTGCCCTTACAAATAATTAGAAAATTAAAATTTTACCCTCGAATAAGGAATACCCCTTTAAAATATCTGAGTCTTGGGGGAATTTCAGCTCAGGGTGGATAATTAAGTGCCAAAAGTAAGATCTCTATTTGACATGATAAGGAAAAAAGACATGAAAACTTTCTAATGAAGAGAGACAGCTCAATGGATTTGAACTCATTACTTTTGTAACTAAGGAAAATATTTTATTCACTAGTTTATCACACCAACTACTAATAATACTCTATCTATATATCACACTTCATCCAGCGATCTCAGACTTCTTATAAACATTTCATTACTCTTCACAAACCCCCACTGAGACTACGGTACCTGGGGCTATTAAAGGTATAAATTGACTCTAGAAACATTGTTTCATACTTTCTCTAAATTCATAAGAGGATAATACCAAGAAAATATTTTAAATGGAACGTAACAGTTCATAATTTTTTAATGACCTTTTTTCTAGTCCATTCTGACTTTTCACTCATATGGATCAAGTCTCATTTTACAATTCAGGATTAAAGGAAGGATACAAGTATTAAAGTAAGTATTTCTTACAGTTTTCTTTTTTCCTCTAGAGCAAGGAGAAAAAATCTACTTCAAGAACTTATGCAGTGTGTTTCTCCAGTGCTTTATAAAAATAAAGAATAAAGCTTTGTTTTCTTTAGTACTATCTGCTCATTAGAAATTCGATTTCATTTGACATTTATTTCACCTAAATTTTTCTTTTTTCTACTACAGGCAATGCCACTCTTCCCTTTCAATATTTTCAAAGCTTTGCTCAAAATAGCATTTAAAGTTTCCACTCTGACCTAACCCAATACTTTAATATCTTTTTTATATTACCCTGTGGCCATGCATAAACCGTAATGGACTCTCTTTTACTCTCAGGAAATACAGGTATACAAGTGCTGTTTGAAAAATAAAAAGGTTTGCTATTTTTAACTTTAATTGTAGATAACAAAAAAATTAAGTAGCTTAAGTAGCTCCTGCATTTCCCAGTCGTGTTGCTGAACTTACCCTCAGACTCAGTGGGTGGGAACAGAGCAATAGTCATGTGGAGTGGCCTTTACACAAGGTATCAGTTTAACAAAACAAAGCACAACACACATATTCATTTGTGCATGTATTCATTCAATGAACATTTACTGAACTAGGTACTGAGAACACAGAGATAAATACAACATAGTCAGGACCGTAATGGGACCCCAATATAATGCCAATACTGTGTGCAAAGGGTTCTGAGAGCAGAAAGGCAGAGTATCTAGCTCTGTTGGGGTCAGGGAAGACTTCCTTGATGAGCTATTTGGCCTCTATCACCTGATTATGAGCATAACATGAAAAGAAGGGTTTGGAGACTCCTCCTGAACATTCAGAAATGATTGAAAGTATATGTCAATGTTTATAATTATTATTGAGAGAAACAATTATGCCCTTCTAGACTGGGTCATGTTGTCTGTAGTACACACAGTGAAAAATAATCCATCATGGTTACTAGAAAAATGACCAAACCTATGCTACAGGCTCTAGTGGTCAGAAAATACAAAATACAAAAACAGTAGTGTTTTTGACGATAAACGTGATAACTTTAAATTAAATGTAGAATATAATGACAATCAAATAAGATACTTAATTCTAAAGTGTTTTAAAAAAGGAAAAAGCACAATACAAATGTGAGAGGCCATTATTATGAAAAAGCAGTAAACTTTCAAGCCAGTCATGAAAAGCCAAAAAACTTCCTTTTGGTAATCCTTAAATTAAATTACATTTTTCAGAATGTGTCTCTTTCTTGAAGGCATCCACAATCTTCCACATGATGCCTAAGTGTAGCCAGACTGAAGTGACATTCTTTAGGCATTTCTTCAAAGAAAGGAATAAGAGCTGACAGATTCCTTTGCACAGGGGAAAAGGCATAGAAGGACAAGGTCTGGTGGGAATCTTAACATTACTCTCTCCATCTGCAAGATAGTCCTTCTCTGCTACACTGTGATAATAGCTTCTGAAGGTGTTAGCACCCAGAAAGACATCTCTCTGTCTTTAAAAAAATTACATAGCTTTCACTTTGGGATTGAGACTAATCTGTTGTCTTTAAAAACATACACACTTATCCCCATACTACTATGTTAGAGTTCAGTTTACAAATACTAACTTTCACCACTTCACAGGTTAAAAAAACCCAACACAGTCTTTCTTTTATGTTGCTGTCATATGACAGTTGTGGCATTATCAGTATTTTGAAATAATGTAACAGAACACCTAAATTGCTTTGTTAATGTTGAAGAGTGTAGATGGCTACCTCAATAGTCCATGTTTATAGTTTCAACTGGTTGACTCTGAATACAAGTACTTCAGGACACATGTAAGGAATATATTTTTGTAAAAGTATGTGTAATATAAAAACATCTAGGCCCAAAGTAATTTCTACATAAAAAGTAATCCAAAAGCATTTCATTATATCATGAAAGGCATGGACTGCTGTTCAGTGGTGTTTGCTATTGTACCAAATGCACAGTTATGAGAGTAGCCAATGGAGATGCTTATTATATACTGTGGACTACGACACCCCAAATATGATGCTTATGGGTCTACAAAAGTTTGAAATAGAGTGTATGGAACAGGCAATCATACTATAGTATACATACACAGGAGAGCTATGGTTGCAGGAGGGAGAAAAGAAAGCATGGTCAGATTAAGTATTAAATTAGCTTGATTGGCTTTCATTGGTTTATAGGTAGATATAATGAAAAAATCAGTTAAGATATATAAGGTATGGCTACAGACCCATTGTTAATCTGTGACAAAGCAGGAATTAAACTTTATTTTAGTTCTGAACTATCTGGATTTTGTACTTTCAATCTATTAATATAAATTTGATACTGTACCAGTCAAAAATCCATTCTGATCAGTCAGTTCCTGTTCAATAATGATTACTGTATTTTGAATATTATTCCCTGTTGGTGTTAAATACCTAAAAGAGGTAGACGGGACTACATACTTTCATTATGATTTTATTTAACAGTATCATGTAAATATACCTTAATAATTTGCTTATATAGAGAAGGCTGTATAAAAAAAACCTTGTTACTTTACTAATTTACCCCAAACCCAAACTTTTTTGTCTCACAAAGAAGTTCTTGACAAATTTATTGTTTCTTTGTCTAAAATCTGCCTGCTTTGTTCGTTTCTTTAGGCCTTATTTCTATGAGACCTCTGTACATATGAATTAAATTTTGTTTTTTTTCTCCCACGAATCTGTCTGTGTCTATTTCTTATTTGACCAACCAAGAAAACTCAAGAAAGGCAGGGGGGGAATTTCCCCCTCCCTGGCAGGTTCATGCACTCAAGGGGTTTACTAAGATATATAAAATGGTTAGAGGACAGTTAAGTGCTAAATTGGGTAGAAATAATTATGAAAATCATAGATATTTAAAGGAATTTATAATCACTGTGGGGAGAGGTAGTAGAATATTTGAATGAAGAGGCCAGTCGCAAACTGGTCTTGAAAGAATGTAAGGATCTGGATAAAGAAAAGATGAAAAGTTAACAATCCAGGAAGTGGAAATGTTCATGGATGGTATAAAGTGCAGTGAAAACAAAACAAAACAAAACAGAGAGCAATGAAAAATAAGGCTGCCAGGGGCTTGATTCAAAAAGCTTTGTAAACCATGGTGAGTGAGCAGGGAGGAGATGCTGATCGGATTGGGTCAGATGCCCTGACCTGGACTGGGCCACTTTTACTTATGTGTGCCAAAAGTCACACACAAGGGTACAGATGCTCTTTGCTGCTTTTCTTCTACCCTTGAAACTACATCTGTAAAAGAATTAAGGCCTTCCTCTTCAGTCAACTAGCACTCTCTCTCTGTCACTCTGCTAATTTTCTCACCCATCAGGCTGAAGGATAAGCCCTTCTCAAGAAAGGTACTTATTCCTGCCTCTCAGTCTGTCTGTCTCTATGTCTTTCCCAATCCTACCAGCACTTAGCTTCCCAGGAGTTCTTATTACCTCAGGCTTTATTCTGGGATTTGTTTATGGCAATATCTGGCCTTTGCAGCGTGGAGAAGCTGGGTTTAGGCCTAAACCTCCAATTGCTCATCAGTTTTCTAGAATAATCTACAGGTTCTCCATACCTTGCTAGTATTACATATAACTCATGTTCTCATTTGCCATTGCTCTTTGTATATTTATTTCCCTTGAGAACCTCACGAGGGCAAGGTGTGAATGGAAGGACAGGATATGGGAACTCCTGGGTCTCTTAGGGCAATGCTCTAACAGGATCTTAATGCTACCAATTCAATCTAACAGAAGCTAGGCAAAATAATTTGAACTTGATGTAGTATGTTAAAGGAAACTGAAGAGATTTTGAACAGTAGAGTATCAATAATATAACAGTTTTGTAGTCATATTTTCAGGAAGAATTAGGAAGAAGGGAGATGGAGACAGGTGGACCAGATGGAACACAATTGCAATAGTATAGATCTAAGGTAATACGGATGGCAATGGAAGGAAGGATGATGAAATGCAGATCTGAGAGGCATGATTAAGGAAAAAATGGCAGAACGTGGTGACAAATATGATACAGATGTGATGATGAAATATGCAGAGATGACTTGAAGGCTCCTAGTTTGGAAACCTGGAAGACCGGTGATTTTTATTTTTTTCCGTACGTGGGCCACTCACCACTGTGGCTTCTGCCGCTGTGGAGCACAGGCTCCGGACGCGCAGGCTCAGCGGCCATGGCTCACGGGCCCAGCCGCTCCACGGCATGTGGGATCCTCCGGGACTGGGGCACGAACCCGTGTCCCCTGAATCAGCGGGCGGACTCTCAACCACTGCACCACCAGGGAAGCCCAGACTGGTGATTTTATAGCATTAAAGAGAACACTGGGGGGACTTCCCTGGGGGTCTAGTGGATAGGACTCTGTGCTCCCAATGCAGGGGGCCCACGTTCAATCTCTGGTTGGAGAACTAGATCCTGCACGCATGCCACAACTGAGCCCACATGCCGCAACGAAGACCCGGTGCAGCCAAAATAAATTTAAAAAATAATAATAATAAATATTTTTTAAAAAATAAAATAAAACAATGATTTAAAAAAATAAAGAGAACACAATAAAGAGGAGAGTCTTTTCTCTTTCTTTTTTTTCTTCCTTTTTTTTTAAAGGGAGATGTAGAAAAAACTTAGTGAAAGTGAGGTGACTACAGGATATCTTCTAATACCGTATTTTTCTGAAACACAAGATTAGAAGTCACAAAGTTATACATGAAGTCATGCTACAGAACCATAAGGACAGATAGGCTAATTAATAGAGGGTATAAAAAAATAAATAGAAGGTCTAAAAAGGAACAAAGGGCCAGTACCTGGACTTTGTGGGAGTAACCACAGGTAGGGTACATGAGTAGGAGAAGATAGAAAAAGCCAGGCTGGTAAGGTAGAAGGAGACCAAGAAAAGGCCATTAGTTAGGTAAAGGAGAATGATATACAATTAAAATAAGGAATATTAAGTAGGTTACATGTGAAACAATGCCAAGATGGATGTTATCAACATGAAAACCACTTTTTGATTATATAAATCACTTAGCAAATTATTATATTGATGCATCATTTAAAATAACTCCTTCATATCAATCCCAAAGTCCTTTGCTGCTATTCAGACTCATTCCCTGTAGCCTATGAAAGTAGAGAGCACATTGTAAGGATCACCTGAATGAAACTCCTTTATATGTTTGAAGACTATTAATTATTCTTGAAGTCATTCCTAAGTTAAACGATTTCTATTCCTTAAGACCTATACTCCTTTCTTCTTCACTGCTGTCCTATGAACTCTCCCAAATTTATTAGCTATTGATTGTTCTGATTATAGGGTCTGCCTAAATCTATAGGAGTAGGGAGAACCTACGCAATCCCTGAAATCTTCCAACACAGTGAGCTGTTTAGACTTATTAGTCAGTAAGAATAAACTTATGTCACTGAGTTTCAGGACCTCATTTTCTGTATTTTTTTTTAACATTATCAAGGGTATGTTGTTAAATTCTTAAAAATGCTAACTGGGATACAAGATGTAATAATCCATAGAGCTGTTAGCAATCAAAAGAATTCTATTCACTGGCACCAACTAGAAAAATAATAAATATGCAATAAAAAGAAACAATGGAAATAAAAGCTTGTTATAATCTCACTATAATCTTCAGTCTGTGATATGTTGAAGTGGAGAGTCATTTTCAGAGAAACAATATTGTGGACAGAGTGCACCCAGTCCTGCTAGTCTTGTTAGCTATTTTGTTATTTGTATAGTAAGGTAAAGGCAAGATAATTTCAAAGGCGAACAGAAACATCTGGGCTTTGGTTTCCAAGTCCTGGAAGGAAGTAGGTGAGGTTGAATGTTACAAATTCTTTCCAGCCTTCGAAAACTGTACTTCAAGTAGTAGTATGCTGATAGTACAGTTATGGCTATTTTTCAGTAGCTATTTTTATACAGTTTTTAGACAATGCATTTGGTCTACAATAGTGGAAACTTTGTCTATTTTATTTCTTTAAGGCCAGCGAGGAAAAGTTTCAATTATTTCTCAAATACGCTTTGATATCCTGAGGTACTAACTGTTCCTTCAAAATGCTCTTGCATATGTAGGGAACGGCAACTGCCTAGAAGGATCCAGTTCACCACATATTTTTATTATGGTCATATTTTCTTAATAAAGAAACTGGGAAACAAAGCCACTACTGTTGAGCTTCTAACACAGACAAAATACTTAGATATATTTTCATTAATTCCCATAGCAGTTTTATGATATAAGCATCATTTCCATGTTACAGCTCAGTAAACAGACTCAGAGAAGTTCAGTAACTTGTCAAAGATCACGTTGCCTGTAAAACGGCAGAAGTGGGGGTTGAAGCCAAGACTGTCTACCTACAAATCCCTGTTCTTTAGTTTTTATCTGATCAGATAGAGAGAAGGAGTGAAAGTTGAGGTGGGGTATGAACATGCCTATGAAACCACTATCAGCCAAATGTAAGGCCTTCCTGAAAAGGGTTAGTTCAGACAAACTTCGCTCACATCGTGGAGCTAACCCTTATCCCCACAAAGTTGCCCAAACCACAGACAGTTCCCTTAGCAGCAGAGGGATTCAAATAGAGGTAAATTGAGCCAAACAAACAACTAAGCGTTACCCATCCTTCCTGTTTTTTCTTCTTCCAGTTGGCTCCCTTGCTTTTCACAATTTGAAGACAAGCAGAAAGAAACCATATCTTTTGCAAGTATCTCCTTAGGCAAGAAGATAAAATGAGCATCCGATAAAAACACCCTCAACAATTAAACTCACTTCAAAGGAAAGCATCTGAATCAAGGTGCCATTTCATGGGGGAACAACAGTAAAAGAAGATGAGTGAACCCAGGCAGAGCATGACTCACCCATCTTGACCACTAGTGCAACACATATTGAGTATAACAGCAACACATAGTGACTGTTTTTCTCCTTCTTTAATCAATACTGTTAGGTACTATGCAGGGCAAAGCTGATCTACACTGGTAGTAGAATTCTCTTGCTCAGACATACGGGATGGGGCCTGAAAGAACTGTATAATGGAAACTCTGGGGCTGAGGGCTGCCTATATTCCTCTCTGTGGACTGAAGAAGCAGAGGAAGCTATGTTGCAAGATGAACAAATACTGAGATAGAAGGACAGATGACAGAGGGAGTCCTGTTGGCTTCCAGAGGGGAAGTTTAGCTCAGTGTTCAAGGGCATGGACTCTATAGCCAGACAGCTATGTTTAAATGTGGCTTCATCATTTATAAATTATGTGACCTTGGGTAAGTTACTTAACCTTTTTCTGCTTATCTATTTATAATAGTACCTACTTCATAGAATCCTTGTGAGCATTAAATAACCTAATATATGTAAAGTGCTTATAATAAGGCCTGGTACCTAGGGAGTAAGATGCTATGGACTGACTTGTGTTCTCCCAAAATTCATGAGTTGCAGTCTTAATCCCCAATGTGACTATATCTAAGAGTTAAACCTTTTAACACTTAATTAGGGTTAAACGAGGCCATAAAGATGGAGTCCTTGACTGACAGGACTGGTGGCCTTACAAGGAGATCTCTCTCTCCCTCTTTCTCTCTCTCTCTCTCTCTCTCCCTTCATGTATATACACTGTGGAAAGGCATGTGAGGACATAGAGAGAAAGCAGCTATTTGCAAGCTGCTTCTGGTCAGGAAGAGAGATTTCACCAGAAACCAAATTGGCTGGTATTAAGATCTTGGGCTTCCCAGCCTCCATAACTGTGAGAAGTTTCTGTTGTTTAAGCTGCCCTGTCTATGGTATTTTACTCTAGCAGCCTAAGCAGACCAATACACAAGACATAAACCTTTGCTATCATTATTTTTCTGGTTTCAGTTCCTGGTTCTAGTTTTAGTTCCTAGTGATTTTCAGAGGGCTAGCCAATTCCTACCTTGAGGTTCTAGGAGATAGTACAGCATCATCATAGTATATTTCCTACTGTTTGCTTAAATAGTCTAAGTAAGCTTCTGTAATTGATAACCAAAGAGTCTCGCTAATAAATGACACTGTAGGTTAGGGTAGACAAAAGTCACTTGTAGTTCATGGCTGGGATGAAAGTATCATGGAAGAGATGGAATTTAAGCTGGAACTTAAAAATGACTAAACTTTTAAAAGGTAGAGAGAGTGAAAATGCACTGATAACAGAGAGCAGAGCACAGAGTTGTGTGCGCCGTGCACACCACAGCAGGTACACATCAGGCTCATTGGTAATAATCCAAATATGAAATTTGGATTGTTCTATATTTTTCATAGCTATGGCAAACTATTTTCCAATGTATCTTAAACATACTAAATAAAGGCACGCGTCTCAAATTTAAATATCTAGATGCTGTAATAAAACCTAAGGCACTGTTAAATAGGTAAGGTAAAAATTATTCTTCTCTTTTGTGTTATGTTCAGTGAGGATGCAAATCCCATGAGTTCTCTCAATTTTATTCATAATTCTCATTGCAAAGCATCAGTTTTTTAAAAAGTTCAAGTTCTCTCAGATACCACAGAAAATTTGTTAGCTCTTCTAAGTCTTTGTTGGACAGATAATTCTATGCCTTCTACTGATGAATGCTTCTTCAAATGTAATATTAAAATAGACAAACAATTGCCTATCTGTACCACTTCATTTACAATTCTGAGTGAGCTATCTTGTAAATATCAAAAGGGTATCCTAAGTCTTGTTCCCTTAAGCAAACTCTTATTTACAGATCTCAAGGGTGAATTTCATCACTACTTTCTTTTAAAACTTTAAAGACAATCAACCCATTCTAAAACAAACTAATCAGGTATATTCCCCCAAATAGCTCATAAGACCCAAGAAAGACACTGCCTGAAAACTGTTATTTAAATAGTGTCATTTAAATATGCATTAAGATACTTTGACCCCAAATAATTTTTTTAAATTCAGAAAACATGTGCTAATAATACATTTGTTAGTGTCATTTAAAATGTCCTAGAGGAGACATGCCTTTTGACCTGAGCAGGCGGCTGGCAGGCAGGGAAGTCATTTTCTTTTCTACGGCTTTTAGCAAAGTCATGACCTCTCAATTTTCATTCTTCTTTCCAAAAAATCGGCCTACTGTTCAGGTAGCATCCCTTTTAGGAAGGCATTCATGAATTCCCAGGCTGGGTAGGAAAAGTTCTCATTCATTCAGTTATCTGTTCGTTCCTAAAACACTTATTTGCCTGTATGTGTCAGGCAAAGATTCTAAGCAAAGAATCTCAAAGAGCGATACAGTTTAAGGAGGAACGCACAGTAGAGACATATACTGTAGGTATTTCGGGTAGCCTATGTCAGCCTTTCAATACCCTTTGGTTAAGATATTGTCACATGCCACAAACTGGTTTTTTATTGTTTGTTTTCACTTAAATTCATTTCCTTGTATATTGTCTTCAATTAATAAAAGAACAACTTTGGTATTATTTTCTTGAAAATGCTTCAGGATTTAGAGAATATTCAAGAGTATAATATTATTCAATTCATCTTACTAGTCCTTGCTTCTCCAAGACAATCCCCAAATCTTCTGTTCTCTCTTCATAAAAAACTAATATTCCAGATCTTTACTTGCTTTTGTTATTCCTAAGGCATGATGTAGTGTCTGCACATAGATTTTTAAAAGGGGCTTAGTCTTTACTTTTTCATGGTTTTCTTCTTTCCCAAACTTGAAAAATAATGTCTGATAATAACATAGATTTGAAGTCAGCTAAAACTGAGCTTCACACCCTTATTCCACCAGGTACTAGCTATGTGCTTCTGGACAAAATACACAACCTCTCTGAAACTCAGTTTCCATACCTGAAAATGGGAACAATAACATTCATCTGAAAGAATGGCTGTGAGGATTCAATGACAAATGTTTAGCTTAGCATGAAGAATATACTGAGTCTCTATGGCTTTGCCCCTGGCCCCTGACCAGTTTCTTTATTAGGTCTGTACTACCTTGCAGTTAAGAATGGTCCAGCTATCCAGTGGAGCCAACCTTCTTCACTCATTGTTCTCATTTACATTCTGGATGTTCTCTCCTAGTAGCTGTATGGCCTTTAAGGGGCATGTCATCTTTTTCCTGGCCTTGACATTACCACATTAACTCCCTTTCCTGGCAAGAAGCAAGCTTCATGTATCTTCCTTTTACTGGTCCAGCTCTCCCCACTTTTCTTGGTGCTCCTAAATAACTCATGACTCCTAGGGTCCATCCATCCCCTCCAACTCCAGGGTAAGATCCTATAGAACCCCGTCATCAACACCAAAACACTTTCAACCTAAAGTAAAACCAGTGGCCACCATTTCTGGCAAGAAAGGTCTACCTATATTCATTGGGAATATAGCATTGTGCACATGCTTGCGCTCGAGCACACGGTCCAGACAACTTCTAATGCCTTGGAAAGCTAGTTTTGACATCTGTATATAAGATCTATGCCATAGGGCTTCCCTGGTGGCACAGTGGTTGAGAGTCCGCCTGCCGATGCAGGGGACACGGGTTCGTGCCCCGGTTTGGGAAGATCCCACATGCCGCGGAGCGGCTGGGCCCGTGAGCCATGGTCACTGAGCCTGCGTGTCTGGAGCCTGTGCTCCTCAATGGGAGAGGCCACAACAGTGAGAGGCCCGCGTACCGCAAAAAAAAAAAAAAAAAAGATATATGCCATAGCAATATAAGTTGATGGTGGGGAGAACTAGTTCTCCAAGAGTTACATTAGTGATTCTTTAGGCTCTATCTGTGCTGTGGTAATTTCAGATGCTTTAGTCTTTCATCAAGCATACATTTTAGAATCCATGAGTTTTAATCCAGTTCCAAGGGGCAAACAGGACCTAGGAACACTGTTTCTTTTCTGGACACAGTTCTGTTCTGTCAACAGGGAAGCTTTCCATTGTAAGAGTGATCTGATCACCGTTCACAGTAAGACTAGTGGCTTTTTTTCTTTTGTCATCTATTGTCACTCATCAACTGCCATGCACTTTCAGATATTTTGAGAGCTTGATGACATCCCACCCTAAAAATTGTTCCATGTGATCTTACTAGATATTTACCAATACTATATTTCCCACATAGTATATATAAGAAGACATCATCTGAATCATCTGTGAGGGATTAAAATTACTGTGTGTGAAGGAAATTAAGTGATTTTTTTTTTATTACTAAGGTAAAATGACTATCATTCTGCTAAATTCTTATCTGAAATGCTCCAAGGAGCCTGTCTACATCATGGACTAATAGACTGCAAAAACTGTCTGGGCAATAAAGATGGTGGTTTAAAAATTAATGAAGAAAAAAAATGAGAGAACACATTGCTTTATTTTATAACTTCAGAAACATTTTAGAATATAAATTATACATACATTATATAAATTATCTTATAACAGGCAATAGACCCTTACTTTTTTTGGGTGGGGTGGATGGTGAAGGTGGAAAAGTAAGAATAAGTAAGGGAAGGAACACTTTCTTTTCCCCATAATCTTAGTAAAAGGACTTCAGAGCTTATATGGCAAGTTTGAGCCAGAAATAAGTACAATGACTTTTGTATTAAAACTTATGACAGATATAAAAGGAACATTCTTGGGTGAGCCTCCAAAACTTATATACATTGAAGTGTATTAGAGATATCTACCTTGGTGGTGAAAAGAAAACTGTATTTTAAATAAGCATATTTTATTCCTTGCCTTGATTTTTTTTTAGTTGTTTCCCATTACTAACAACTTTTAAAGAATTTATAGGAACCAAATATTTTTCTTTAAAACATAACTTTTATATAAAAATCCAATAAATATTAAGTAATTACTTAATCTGTTTCTTTTATATTTAGAAATGAATACTTAGTCTTAAATTCTGTGGATAGTGGTTTAGTTAACATTCTCATTTATTCAAGGAAGTTACCTATCTACCTTGAAATATCTACAATAGACCTCTCTGTGGCACAGGCTCAATGACATTCTTGGCTGACTCAATCATCATTTTATCTTTGATTTTCTTCCTTGAGACATCTTGCCCACCATAGAGAATCCTAAAGAACAACTCTAAAATGATTGAGTTAATAGGGGCAGCTATTGAAGGTAGGGCAAAATGGAAAAAGCATCCAAACAGCATTAATAATCTCTGAGGCATTAAGTGTATTAGAGAAGACAGGTCAATGAAAGTAGAATGGAAAATGAATGTAGTTATCTTCCTTAAGTCAATTGTACCAGGAAAAATATCACTTCATTCTCAAACCAGTGATTTGGGTTGCATCACAGACTAGGTGGACAGAGAACCATAGACTAGATATCCTTTTGTTAACTTGAAGATTACCATATCCTTTGACAATACAATGCATTTTCCAGGCAAGCACCAAGAACTGGATTGAGTCCAGGTGTAATGACAGCGCATTAATAAGCTAATTCCTTTAGCTACCTCTTCATTTTCCGAGGCTCATTCGCAGAGTGGCAACGTCATTAACTCTGGATGCAGTGCTTTGCTCAGTAAATACTTCTTGGTTAAGTTCACTGATTGGGCCTTCTCTGCTCACTCTATCTCTCTGGGAAATAAACTCTAGCATGGTATCCTTCATAGGACACAGAGGAGGCACCATAAATAGGAGAATATACTGACTGAGTGAACGAATGACTGAATAAACAGTTCATAAGACAGCGGAGTTAAACTAGCACTGCTAGGTTAGTGGTCACTAGGTAGAGCAACAGAATAAAGCTTAAAAATACTGCAAATTTGACCTATCTATTGCATTACGCTGGTTAATCAATTTAGAAAACTTTATATGAAAAATATAATTAAAACTCTTATTTTATTAAAAATTTTGGGAGGTGGGTGGTAAAATACATATTTGAAAAAGTTTTTCATCATTTGTTATAATATTCTGCAAAGAAAGCTAATAATTTCTTTGTTTTTTTATTTGTTGGTTTCTCCTCTGAAGGTTATGTAAGAGTACTATGGCTTTGACATTTAGGGGAAAATGCTGAAGAAGTTCTAATCTAGGCAAACTATTGGGCACTGCAAGCACATTTCCTGCAAGGAAAGAAATTTCGCAGAAGCAACAGGTGTTTGTTTTTTTTTTTTTCACAGTAGTCTCCATCGAAAAGAAGATAATGGAAAAAGTAGTTAAAATGTGGCATAGACAATAAAAATGGAGTCTACAATCCCAACTCTAAATGCACCAAATATTGTACAGGATATCTACTTATGGGCACAATGCTGAAATTTGGGCTGAAATGTTACAACCCAGCAAACAGGCTTCATTAAAAAAATCTTTTTACGAGTCAAGAGATGATATATTAGAGAAACAAATGTTCACAAAAAACCCTACCTTTGGACAGTTGGGACCATAAAGCAGTTATTATCTCTGATTATTAAAACAGTTTGTTTGAAAGCAATCAGTTTTGAAGAATACAGACAGGAGGCCAAGCTTTAAAACATATGAAGGTTATATAGAGGGCTATTATTTTACAAACAACAAATGATTTAAAATGGTCTGAACTAACAATTATTCATAGTCACTTTCATGTTATAGAACTCAATAAATAATACTTTTTAAAAACTTCACACAGTTCTTCTTGATCTACTTGTAATTGTAGGGCATTATTAGTTTCATGTGTATCACGTTTCCCGATACTGGGTGTTGAAAGATTTATTCATGTCAAGCTGTGCCCTAAGGTAATTTTAGTTTTCGTAAAACCTAATTCCACAATTATAACCATCTGAGAAAATGAGTATTCTTCCTATCTAACACTGTAGTAAGAAGAAACATTTTTATTATAAGACTGATCCTCACAAGTGATTTCTTTTTCATTTTCCTTAAACTCCTCACTTAAAAAATTTTTTTCTTATTAGACCCTCAACCCACAAATGTTCAACTGTCATAAAAGATCAGTGTTACTGAACTGCCAGCATTAATCTTTTGTTTGAAATGTACAAAGAAAGACAAATAAAGGAGACATTGCAAAATGTCTCTGTGAAGTAGAAGCAGATATTGAAATGATAAACAATATAACCTGCAAACACTAGTTATAATGTTCTTGGGTAGAAGAAATTCCTAAATATCAAAGACAGTGGCATCACTGTCAGGTGCTCCATAAATAAACCACGGATAATTCCTGACATTGGACCTTTTCCTTCTTGCACTGCTATGCTAAATAAGCATGCTCTCCTTGCCTGAATTCTACATGCCCATTTACAGAAATTCTGCTGCAGATAAGTAACACTGTCATGTTCGTTTTGTCAACTACATGCCGATTATCCTTTCCTATCTGCAGTTTGGGAACATTACCAAGGTCAGAAGCAATCTCTCAGAAAACCTTTCCTAATGTGGCTGTATTTGATAATTTCTGTAAGGGGCTTCCATCAATAAACTTTGCAGAAACACACAGGTATTTTCCAAGATCTGACTCCTAGACCAGGGAGAAAGGAAAGACTTACCAGTAAGGCTTTAGAAATTTCAAACTAAAAAACGAGTGAAGTCAATCATTCTGTGTCTTTTCATTTATTCACTGAAAATGCCTGCTGATACCAGAGGACGGCATATCCAGTTCTTTGAGATGCTTCTGCAATGACCCTACTTTCTCTACCTTTCTAACCTCTTCCTATTTATTTTATTTTGACAAATTGTTTATGAAGCATTTGCAACTGATGCACATATCACAAAATTATTTCTGCCAAGCTTCCTCTGTGACCTGCCCGTGGGACATGACATGCTCCAAGATGTGTCGCTCTATCAACCCGCATTTTTCTAGGACAATGCAAATTATGACAAATTCCATCATCCTGCATTACGTGCTTCATGCTAATCTCACTAATTCTAAAGAATCAGGAGGGCTTGCTGTTCTGCTGAAGGGCATGCTGTCTGATTGAATGATAGGAAAACAACATTTGCCATCCCCTTCTCACAACCCCAGCTGTGGCCACCACTGCCTCACTTCTGCCAGGCAACTGCTCTTGCCGTGTAACTTCCATATGAGAATTATTAACTTCATATCAACTGAGCTGTCTTACAGGAAAAATACATAATCACCAATCAAGATAGTTCTCAAGTCCAGAAAATAAAAGGCATTTGGTGGTAAAATGAAAAGAGAAAACATTTTTACTGACTGTTGGATACTCTATTCATTTTTAGCTATTTAAAATGAAGAGTTAAGATCAACCATATCATTTTAAAAAATCAGACAGTTTCTAGACTGGAATGCTTTTGATTGGAAGTTTTTTTGCTGCTGGGTCACTGCAAATGGCCACCTGAGAGGTCTTAAGAGTCAGACAGCTAACCTTGAGGACAATCCCTCTGTGCTTCAGAAGGTGGCAGTATTACTACATGAAAGAAGTCTAAAGTCTATGTGATATTCTACGGCCACATTGCTGAAATAAACATGTTTAATTCCCAAAGAAACATATATTTTACCCGGTGGCATAATTTACTTATAACATTAAAACTCAAACATGGAGCAATTTGTAGCAATAACCATGATTATGCTGTTAGTGGCCCAAATGTCACTGTCTAGATTAGGCTAAATGATACCTAGCACGGAAGAGCTTCTATGATTTATTTTTTATGATCATGGGTAGAACTTGCATGCTTAAAAGGCTCACCAGAAAACTGTCTTCAATAAATAAAAAAGGATGAAAAGATTGAAAGAATCTCATATTATTGTTTGGAGATGCGATTGTAAAAAATTGCCACAGGAATGAGGTAAATTTTAAATCTCAGAGACACTTCCCCCACCCCGCCAAAAAAAAAAAAAAAAGGTAAATATCTTGAGCATTTCTAATGTTATGTTTCAGATTTTAAAGTATTTCACTGCATATAACTCATCTAATAGAATAGTAAATTAAAATACATCTAAGCTGTTTTGTCATTTATGAGTATCTTCTGAAAATGTCAGAACAAAATAAAGACTTCTAAATACATGTAATGCACTAAAATTGATTATTTTAACTACTTCTAGAAAATGCAGTAAATACAAATCTGTTGATAAGTGTTAGGAGTAAAATATCCTATTCAAACCTTCAATAATTTACTTTTGGGGAATTATGGTCTCATTTGTAATTCCACCTGGAAACTACATAATATTATAGACTTTTTTGGCCATTATCATGTATCAAATTGAAATTGCTGTGCATTATCAAGGAAAAAAGAATGTAAACTGTACTATCTAAGGTAGAAAAAGGATTTTACAATAAACACACATTTCACTAGTTACTGAAGTAAGGGCAAATTTAAGTCAGCATTTGTATCTCTGCTTTAATAAAATGCTGCTTTATTGGTTTAATGTTTTAGTGGGTCCTTATAGCACAAAATGACAGGAAAGTATTACTAAGAAGAGACAGGACGATCTTTAGCGTTCGACTTTACTCCCAGTGAGACCCAGACCCCTCAGAGGAATAGACAATGTGAGCGTGACTTCAGCAAAGGCACTGGGCACACCCTGTGCATGCTGTGGCTTGTTGACATGAACCAGGGCAGGCAGACACCAATAATACATGAAGTGCGGTTCAGAGGCAATTAGGATCAGTTGTCAAGGCCAGGCCATTAATGAAAGAACATGTCAGAGGAGCTGGAGACTTCAATGGTTGAGGGCAAGAAGGCGATTTAGTGTGACAGATCGAGTCCTTCCAATGTCCTCAGTGGTACATGCTAATACCAGCCTTAACAACCTTTTGTGGCAGTGTATAATGCGACTAACATGGACTTTGATTCAGCAAAATGACTGCTGCCACTGTTAGTCTGTCTCATTCCAACAACAGTAAAAGCATTGCTACAAATAATTATCCACTTCCGTCCCTCCCTCCACCACCTAATGCATCGCCCTTTGTGCATGCCATAGTGTTGGTCACTGGAAGGTTGGGGTGTTTTTCACTTCTGGTTTATATGATACATGGTATTTTTTATTTGTTTCTTTGGTAGCAGTATAATCCCGACTAATCAATTACAATGGATTTCAGAAGGCAAAAGAAATAATTAAACTCATCCCATTCTCAGGTAGTTTTCATTAAAAGTTCCCAACACAAGTCAAATGTGTCCAAAAGAAACAATGTCCATTATGTAAGTTACTTACAGGCAATAGGGGAAGTTGCTTACCTAGGCTCCAAAACCATTAGCAGAAAATTAACTTATTCCTCAAAGAAGTGAAACCAGGAGCGTTACAGAAAATCACCTCACTGACATTTTGTCTTTACAATTAGATAGTAATTTGAAATAAAAACCTACATGCCTATGACCTGACAATCAACAATGAGTAGGAAAAATGTTAAACACTGGTTAGGTAAACAATAACAAGGGAAGCACAATATTCTAACACAGCTCAGCCTATAGATTTTTATGTTATGATAAAACTCCACAATATCACACTCTTAAATTACTTTTATGTATAAATCCTGTAATTTTAAATTTTTTGGCTCTTCTTTCATATTTTCTGCTTATTTGGATAAGATATTCTTATGACTTAATGGAGGGTAAGTGGCAGAAGTTTTCTTATAAACGCGTAATGTTCGCAGTCCCTCCCAATTTTCCAGGGTTTACTTCCAGAGTCCCAGCTACAAAAGATGATGTTGTCATACCTTAGGGCTTAAGGCAGATAGCTCAGCCTTGTCTGTTTACGAATGACCAGACAGATACGAAGAAAGGTGTTTAGGTAGAGATTAATGGGAATCATACTGTCTGGGTGGTAACTTTTTGTGATACGTACATTTTTTTTTTCTGGGTCTTATTTTTTCTTTTCTTCTGAGATAGTCTTCACTGCTTTATTTCTGATCTCATATACCACTGTTGTCTTTCTTGTGATTTTGTTCAATTCTCTTTGCTCACTCTTTTTTTCTGACCTCAGCAATTGCCACCTCTTTCCCCTACTACTTGATTCATTACCAGCTTACGTGCTTCCTCATATAAGCACTTTTTCCCTTTCTCAGAAAGCTTTCAGAACTAAGCCTTCAAAGGAGTACTAGGGCTTTCCTGGTGGTGCAGTGGTTAAGAATCCGCCTGCCAATGCAGGGGACATGGGTTCGAGCCCTGGTCCGGGAAGATCCCACATGCCGCAGAGCAACTAAGCCCGTGCGCCACAACTACTGAGCCTGCGCTGTAGAGCCCGCGAACCACAACTACTGAGCCTGCGCGCCTAGAGCCTATGCTCTGCAACAAGAGAAGTCACCGCAATGAGAAGCTTGCACACCACAACAAAGAGTGGCCCCCGCACCCAGAACTAGAGAAAGCCCACGCGTAGCAACAAAGACCCAATGCAGCCAAAAAAAAAAAAAAAAGGAGTACTAGTGTTAAAAGTTCAAATGTTCATGCAATTCCCAAACACATTTGTATAAATAAATAATTACTTTAATAAAAATATACTTAGGCAAAAAGGTTATTGTGCTAAAAATACATTTCCTTTTAGTTGTATCCAAAGCAAACACACTTTGCAAACATCTGGCAGTGTTATTAAGCCATTATTACATTAAAAATATACTGCGAATGTAAACTGTCTACCTGGTCCTAAACAATAATGAATATATCCCCTTCTAGAGAAATTCAGTAGATGAATGATCAACTCTTGGTCAGTCTATGGGACATTTAGCTTAAGCTCAGCCTTCCATGTCTGGGTCTCTTTTGTGAGACAAGATCTTTCTGCAGCCTGATATGAGAGTATTTGATACCTGTTTTTCTCCCTGAACTGTTAGCACTATTATGATAATGGAACTGATTCAGCTGGTGACAGGAACGAGTTTTCATTATTTTTTCAGGCTCCTAGCCTTCATGACACAGCAATAGACCTACTGGGCTAAAAGTTAATAGCACAAAGCTAGGAATGACACTCCCCAGTGGTAGGACTTCAGATTTTGCTGAAATAACAATGACTATATTTACTCATTTGTATAATAAAACATTTCAAATCTATCAAAAGAAAATTCTGGGAAACCTCCTATTAAAAAAGTACAGTTTTTTGAAGTGAGCGAATGTTTTGAGATGGCCTTTGATACTGTGTTCAGTCTCTCTCCTTCTTTTTTGAAAACCTGGTATTTGTCATCTGTCATAATGTGTTTACTTTGAGTACATTTTAAAGGTATTATTTTGTTTTCTAAAATCTCCTAGAAGATTTGTTTTCCTTACAAGCATAATTATATCTAGTTTCTCCAATCAGTGCTTCATATTTTAATAATATGTTGCCATTTGGGTACAGCTATAACCATAATAATGAACATGGGGTTCAAAGATCACTAAATATATAGATGGCACGAACCATTAGCAAGAAATATTGTACACCATAGAAATCACACATTAAAAAACCCTGAGATTCACTATAGAATTTGCTGTTAAGCAAGGAATCTTTCTTTGTAATTAATATAAATCTCTTTACAAAACATACCAGTTTTAATAACTAATAGGGACATTTTACAGGAAAAATAAGGAATAGAATACAAATAAAACTATAATATGAATAATTTAGTTATCTCCTTCTCATATCTCATAATGATATTGTGTAGCTATAATGGACCTAAACTGGAATTATTTCCCTTAAAAAATAGGTTTATCTTTTTTTTTTCTATATGCCATTGAAATTCATATCATCTCTTCCACACAAAAACACATAATTAATCCTAATTGTTTCCAACACTCTGAAGAGAAGAAATGGAATTTGTGGTTTCTCTCTTATATGTGTGTTAAGCCTTTCTGGCCACAAAGGCACCATTTAGTAAATTACTTCCTCCAAAATGCTGGCCAGTGGCCTCTTGGCCTGAAGGAGTTAATGCAGTTGCAAAAGGTGAGTCACTGAATTCTTCTGTGACAGAAAGATGAAACTCAGTGATTGCTCAGAGGTGTCCTACTCTGCTATTGAATGATGATCCAGTAAGGAAAAAAAATCACTTCTCACACGCAGGTCTTAACAAGAAAAATGAAGAGTATGCACTATGAATGCACAGAGGGGGTGGGTGTGAAAGGAATGTAACGCTGTTCCTGACTGGTACAAAATTAAAATGGAAACAGAATGAAATCTTCCCTAGAGGTGATTCTTCAACTTTGTTATGACTTTTGTCAAAGATGAGCTAACTCTGTACTACTGTCTTATGATATTTGTCTTGGGTGACACTTGGTAGCATAAGGGAAGAGTACAGTTCCCACAAACCTTTGGCATTCCAACCTCTAGACTCCAAGTCCTACTCAGGTAGGAGAGAGCCCCACATCCCAGGTAGTTAAATCATTTGTTCCAACTTTGACCAACTCTGTCTTTCCCAAATAACTGTCTTTAGCATGGCCACACTCCCTAAAGTGCCCCAGTTCCTGAATCTATTCCAAATATGGCCCACTGCTTCCCTGCTTCAGAATGTTGCAATGCTACTTTCTATCCTATTCTCTCATTCTTCTCACCCCGTTCCACCCCATGCCAAAAGCACCTCTTCTCTCCTAGGTCCACCCTGTCCCCTCAGACACCTACAGAACTGTAACAGTTGTTACTTCCTTAGTCAGGACTAGGTTCTTACAGGAGCCATCTTTGAAGTTGTCTCTAGATTTTTGTTTTCCCCCCAAATTTCCATCTAACAACTTCTTTATTGGTAATTAATATAGTCTTTAGATAGTTCTCTGCTTTCAGTCACTAGGTTCACAGTATTGTCCCTTCAAGATCGGCTAGGTTGTGTCCATGAGGATTGAGCTGTAAATCTTCAAAAGGAGCCTCACTGATTGCAGCAAGATTGTCCTCCTTGCAAATTCAACAGTATCTCCTGTTGGTTCTCTTTAGCTCCCTTTGTACTGCTTCACTCCTATTTCCCCGCCTTTTTTGGTCATCAACATCTTCTAGCTCTGATTTCATTAATTCAATTTATCATTGCTGAGTACCTACTATATGCCATACACTGTGCTTGAGATACAATAGTGAACAAAAGCAGGTATAGTCCCTTTTGTATGGAGCTTAGTCTAGTAAAGGAGTCAAGTTTGATACAACAATCCCACAGATAGGTGTAAAACTGCAGTTGTGACACATGGATAAATAGATTAAAGGTGAGGTGCAAGGTGCTGTAAGAGTCTGGTCAGGGAGGTCATATAGACTGACCTCCTACCTCTCCCTACATTATCATCAAGAATAATCAGATCCATGTTCATTTCAGTCCAAGCCTCCCAAGTCATTTTCATTTGACTCCATCTCCCACTCATCTCTGACCTCCCAAAGCCTTCCCCTGGGCCCTACAGAAGGCCCAAACCATCCCACAGCAATAAAATTCTCCATATCCACTATCTCTTCTCTCAAATTTCTCTTTACCTTATTGCTCACAGTGAAACCAGGCTATATTCCAAGTCCACATCTTCCCCTGAGGCTTTCAAAATGGAGCTCTTTTTTACTTTCCCACCCCACACTATAGGACTTGGGGCTGGTGTGTCCTTTCCAGTTCCTTAAAACCTATGGCCTCTTAGAAGCACAAACCACAAGCAGACTGTATCACCACTTCCCCTACTTTATATCGTCAAGCACCTATCACCTTATCACCGAACTCATTCATGGACTAAGAGAGCATCTATTTCACGGTCTTCCACTGTGCCATTACTCCTGTCATCCTTGGTGGCTTCCATGTTGAGACAGATAATCCATCTGCCTGTGGACTCTCAGGGGTCTGAATCATACATTTCCAACAACCTTTGTCCCCACTCCACCTTAACTACCCATTCCCGGGGTCATTAGAGTACAAACTCTAATGTAGACTCTAATGTGTTTACAAAACTACAAGTTTTGGTCCATTAGTAATCATAAAAATAAATAATGTTTGATTTGATTTAATGAGTTATAAACAGTTTTTCTTCTTTTAAGTATAACATAGATTAGATTTTAAAATATTAGCTTATTACGTTAAGTAAGGTAAACATTGTTTCATAAACATTTCTTTCAGTTACATGTCATATACGTATGAGCATTCTAAGTTGTTTTGAAAATCATATTATTTACTGTGTCCAGTGCAAAAAGTGTGAAAAACACTGACCAACTTCGTCATCACCAATAACCAAATTACTTTCAAAATCTTGATTTTAAACATCCCACTTGCTAACTACCACCTTCTAATTTTAGAGCTTACCTGTTCCAGTCTCCTCCTTCTAGATTTTTTAGAAGACTTCCAATTCACTGACTCTACCACTTTTTACTGTACTCCTACCTCCCCCTTCATATGTTCTCATCCCTCCTTGCCTGTCTCAGATTCCAGGCTCTATTACTTTCATCATACCTTTAACTCCTTTGCCCTTTGCTACTCAGTTTTATTTGTCAAAACCCCAAAAGCTACACCCAACTCTCCAACTGCTTTGTGCCACCCTCCAAGCTGCTGAATGTTGCTGGAGAAAAACACATGATTGTGCAGGCAGGTACCACATTAAATTTATGATCACAGATTTCAAGCAGGCCTTTCTTGTTGCCCAGTCCTACTACATTTCCCTAGTATTTTAACTTTCCCATTCTCCTGACAACAATTTTATTCCTCATCTTCTCTAAGCTGATGACCTGGCTTCTTATTTCATTTTCCCAGTACCAAATCTACAAACAGATGAGCCCGCATATTGCACCTTCCCTTAGATCACAATAGAATCATCCCTGCTTCTATTTAAGATTAACCACTCCACTTAAAGTTCCCATCCATCTTGCCAACACAAAGGCTTGGATTCTGAAAATACCATTTATCTGTCTTATGTGTTCAGTTTTATCCTCTCATTTGGATTATACCCATTAACATAAAAATATGCTGCAGTGACTTCCACCTGAAAAACAGTAATCTCTTGGCCCCAATTTGCAACTGCCCTATTTCTGTTCCTCTATATGGCAAAAATCTTTGAAAGTGTCGTCTATAACCACTGTCTCTTCTCCCACTTGCACTTTAACCAATAGCTATCAGGCTTTTCTCTCTACCTGTCTGTTGAATTCAGTCTTGTCTAAATTCTCAACAACCCCCATTTTGCCAAATCCAGAAGTCAGTTCCCCATCTTCACCTTATTCTATTCAGAGTAGCATCTGTCCTGCTGCCTAATTCTTCTTTATCGTTCCCCACCACCTCATTCTTTAAGTACTTCCTTCACTTCTGAGATACCATACTTGGGTTTTCTTTTTATCTCTAACAGATAGAGATCCATAAAAGGAGATTAACTGATCTTATTAAGAGTGCTTCAGGATTTGATCCCTCTCCTTTTTACTTTTCTGTCTTTTCTCTGTAGGTAACTTAATTCAGTTTCTAAATTTTTTTTTTTTTTTTTTTTTTTTGCGTTACGCGGGCCTCTCACTGTTGTGGCCTCTCCCGTTGCGGAGCACAGGCTCTGGACGCGCAGGCTCAGCGGCCATGGCTCACGGGCCCAGCCGCTCCGAGGCATGTGGGATCTTCCTGGACCGGGGCACGAACCCCTGCATCGGCAGGCGGACTCTCAACCACTGCGCCACCAGGGAATCCCCCAGTTTCCAGATTTTAATCTCCATCTAAATGCTATGACTTTCAGTTTTATATCTATAGCCCTGCCCTCTCCCTTGAGGTCCCGGCTCATATAATTATTTACCTGCTTGATACAGCCACTTGGATGTCTACCAGATATTGTAAAGTTAACCTGCCCCAGCCAAAAAAAAACAAAAACAGAAACAAAAACTCAATTTTCCCCTACCCCCACCAAACCTGCTCCTTCTCTACTCTTCCTTATTTCAATTTATAGGACTACCATTCATTTGATGGTCAAGCCAAATATCTAGGCATCATTCTTAATTCCTACCTTTCTTTTACCAACCATTAGCAAATTCTGTTAGCCCTACCTCCAGAATATGTGTCAGATCATCCCTTTTTCTTCATCCCTTATCCCCACCTCCTACCTCTTCAACCTTATCTCTGACTATTTTCTTTCTCACTCACTATGCTCTCCCCACCCCAGCTCCTTCCTGCCTCTTTCTGCAGATCTTCACACGGCTAATCCTTGGGGGAAAGACTCTCCCGACTCTCTAACCCAAAAGTGACACCTCTCCTAATTATTATCTATCTCTGTGTCCTAATCTATTTTCCTCACAGTACTTAGTAGAATCGGAAATTATTCTATTTGTTTGTGTATTTAATGTCTGCTTCTCCACTAAAATATAAATCTATAAGACCAGGGCTGCATATTCAGCTCCTAGAATGTAGCTGAATGAATGAATGGGAGCTGACAGTGTGGTTGAGGTGGAAAGAGCCGTGATGGAGAAGGAATAAAGGGGTCAACACTATCAATTATGCACTTCTAAGAAAATATCACTCTGGCTGAGGAGCCAGAGGGATACCACGACCAATGAGGAAGCTGCTAGCATAATCTGGGTGAGTAATGATGGGAGCTTGTACTAAGACTCTGGGGAGAAATGGCAAGAAGTGAATGGATTGCAGAGATATTTAAGAAGAAGATCATTTGATATCCTATCACATCTGGATATGAAAAATGAGAGTAAGGAAAAGGGAGATTTGAAGAGTGACACCAAGGTTTTGTGTTTATGTGTCACCGACTTAGGGCCATTGGGAGAGGCCAAGGTTTAAGGGAAAAATCATGAACTGTGGTTTGGGCATGCTAAGTTTGATTTCTCTTGACACATATGGGAAGAGATGACAAAATGGCATTAGATATAAAAGTCTGGGGCTTCCCTGATGGCGCAGTGGTTAGGAATCTGCCTGCCAATGCAGGGGATACGGGTTCAAGCCCTGGTCTGGGAAGATCCCACATGCTGCGGAGCAACTAAGCCCGTGCACTATAACTACTGAGCCTGTGCTCTAGAGCCCGCGAGCTACAACTACTGAGCCCAAGTGCCACAACTGCTGAGCCTGTGTGCCTAGAGCCTGTGCTCGGCAACAAAAGAAGCCACCGCAATGAGAAGCCTGCTTGCTGCAACTAGAGAAAGCCCACGTGCAGCAACAAAGACCCAATGCAGCCACACACACACACACAAAAAAAAGTCTGGAGCTCTCCATAGGATCCAGCAATCCCACTCCTAGGCATATACCCAGACAAAACTATAAATCGAAAAGATACATGAACGCCTATGTTCTTAGCAGCACTATTTACAATAGCCAAGGCATGGAAACAGCCTAAATGTCCATCAACAGATGCATGGATAAAGAAGATGTGGGGGAATACTACTCAGCCATTAAAAAGAATGAAATAATGCCATTTGTAGCAACATGGATGGCTTTAGAGATTATCATATTAAGCAAAGTTAAGTCAGAAAGACAAATACCATATGATATCACTTACATGTGGAATCTAAAATACAACACAAATCAACATATCTACAAAACAAAAACAGACTCACAGATATAGAGAACAGACTTGTGATTGCCAAGGGGGAGGGAGGGTAGGGAAGGAAAGGGAAGGATTGGGACTTTGGGATTAGCAGAGGCAAACTATTATATATAGGATGGATAAATAACAAGGTCCTACTGTATAGCACAGGGAACTATATTTAATATCCTGTGATAAACCATAATGGAAAAGAATATGAAAAAGAATATACATATGTATAACTGAGTCACTTTGCTGTACAGAAATTAACACAACGTTGTAAATCAACTATACTTCAATAAAAAAGTCTGGAGCTTTAAGGAATGATCTAGACTAAGGAGGTAAATTTGTGAGTCATTTGTATATACATAAGTGGTAACTGAAGTCATATGTATGGATGAGATTACCTAGAAAGGAAGTACAGCATGAAAAGAGAGCCTAGGGCTGAACTCACACACAAGAGCTCAGCATGCCCGGCAGCCTTCATGCCTGCCTCTGCTTTCATCCTTCTATCTGCACTTGACTTATCACCAGTTGACCTACCTTTTCATCTTGGCTGGTGCCAGGCTCTGCTTTTTTCTGTCCATAATCAGTAGTGGTGATTCACCTATGCTGTTTCTGGCCTTTGTCCTCAAGTGGTTTTATCTTTTCTGTAATCATGTTAGTCTTCAAACCCCCCAAAGACTCTCCTGACTACATGGCTTCGTTCACGCTACTACACAGAAAGCAGCACAGGGTAGTGGTAAAGAGCCAGAAAATCTGTGTTCAAAATTTGGTTTTGCCAGATCCTAGTTAGTTACTTATCCTTTCTGTGCTTTGGTTTTCTCATCTATAAAGAGAGAATAATAATAGCATCTATCTCATAGGATGATTGTGGGAAGTAGAATTCATGTGAAACCTTAAGAACAGTTTTGGCACCTACCTCGTAAGAGTTCAATAAATGTTAGCTACTATGCTGATATTTGCCAAGGTAACTGACAAAGCTAGCTTCAAGTCCTCATCACTGGTCTAGAACCAGGGTGGGTAAGAAAGGAGCTGGAGTGAGGGGTGAGTTGAAATAGTACTCAATGAGATAGTCAGGGATGGCCTCATAAAAGATAATCTGATGAAAAAGGAGCCAGACCTTCAGAGGCAACATCAAACAAGAATAAGCTTGGTATGCTGGATGGACATAAGTAAAAGATAGTGTGGCTGGAGAATGGGGAAAAGGGAGAGAATGACAGGAGATGAGGGAGATGGGTTCTATCAGAGTGCTCACAGACCACAGTGAAGAGCTTGGATTTTATCCTCAACTTAATGTAAAGTACTGAATTATGTAATCAGATTTCCATTAAAATTTTTTATGGTATTGTGGTAAGACCATGTAGCATGAGATCTACCTTCTTAACAGTACTGTTAAGTGTACAATTTTTAAGTGTACAATATAGCATCGTTATCTATAGGCACAATCTTGTACAGCAGATCTATAGAAGTTATTTATCTTGTATAACTGGAACTTTTTATCTGTTGATTAGCAACACCTCATTTCTCCTTCCCGCCAGCCTCTGGCAACCAACATTCTCCTTTCTGCTTCTATGAGTTTGACTATTTTAGATACTTCATATAACTGGAATCACGCGATATTTGACCTTCTATGAATGACTTATTTCACTTAGCATAATGTCTTCAAGGTTCATCCATATTGTGTTGCATATTGCAGGATTTTCTTTTTTTAAAAGGCCGAATAATATGCTATTGTATGTATACACCACATGTTTGTTATCCATTCATCCATCAATGGACATTCAGGTTGATTCCACGTATTGGCTACTGTGGAACACGAGAGTGCTAATATCTCTTCAAGATTTCCATTCTTATGGATAAATACCCAGAGTGGGATTGCTGA
This sequence comes from Phocoena phocoena, assembly GCF_963924675.1. Classification (NCBI taxonomy): domain Eukaryota; kingdom Metazoa; phylum Chordata; class Mammalia; order Artiodactyla; family Phocoenidae; genus Phocoena; species Phocoena phocoena. The sequence continues at coordinate 78,754,472 of NC_089220.1, forward strand.
ACCATATGGTATTTCTACTTTTATTTTTTTGAGGAACCTTCATATGTTTTCCATATTAATACCATTTTGCATTCCCACTAACAGTGTACAAGGGTTCCAACTTTTCCACATTCTTGTCAACATTTGTCGTCCTTTTCTTTAAATGGCCATCTTAATAGGCATGAGGTGGTATCTCACTGTGACTTTGATTTGCATTTCCTTGATGATTAGTGACATTACCTGTTGGTCATTTGTGTATCTTCCTTGAAGAAATGTCTATTTAAGTCTTTAGACCTTTTAAATTCACGTTACTAGTTTCTTTGCCTTTGAGTTGTAGGAATTCCTTATATATTTTGGAAATGTACCCATTATTAGATATATGGTTTGCAAATATTTTCTGCTATTCCATAGTTTGCCTTTTCACTATGTTGATTGTTTCCTATGCTGTGTAGTAGGTTTTTAGTTTGATGAAATCTCACTTGTTTATCTTCGCAGATTTATATTCTTAAAAGGTCACCTTAACATTGTAAAGCAACTATACTCTAATAAAAATTTTAAAATAAATAAATAAATATGTCAAAAATTTCTTAGAAAAAATGTCACCTTGAGTACTGTGTGGAGAATGAATTTTGGGGGAAAAAGGCAAGAGGAGAAGTGGGGAAATCAGATAACACAGCTATTGTAAGACCATGGAGAAGGATGAAGGTAGCTTGGAATACGATTGTGAGGGTGGGGAAGAAAAACAGACTCTGACTCGGTTCTAGGAGTAAAAGGGGCAGAATTTGTTGGTGCATACAGTGGACGAGAGAGGAGACATGGAAAATCCCCAGGTTTTTGGCTTGAACAACTGGGTGAATATTTATGATGTGATGGGGAAGACTGAAAAAAATGAGTTTGGGACATGGGTGGAAATTAGGCCAGGTTAGTAAACTGTTATGTTGCTTACTGTCTTTTACCCTACATGGTAAGTCTGGATATTACTCACATAATTCTGGTGACTGTTTCCTTACATTAGTACTGAGGATCAGCGTTCTAAAATATTCTTTGCAACATCTGAGGACTACAAAATCTCCTTGATCATGATTTCCCGTGCCCCTGTGAGGTGACAGGAACATACAGTATCATTTTGCTGGGTCCTATTCAATTACATTGCGTACTTCATAGAGTACCACTAGTACAACGCAACAACCTATTCTATCACTATCTCTCTGTTTGAGAAAAACCATTCACTTTCCAAGTGTTAGAATTGAATGATCATAATGGAGTTAGTCAAGCCTATTTCTTGACCTGAGCAACAACAAAATAGTCTTGTTTCCAAGTTAAAACATTTTTTGAAAGTGAGAGAAGGAGTTATTGATAATTACAGGTAAACAATATGCCTGGGATTGTCCCGGCATATTGGGACCTATGGTCACTCATTTCATAAAGCATGGTATTTTAAAGATGCAAGTCCAGAACAGCATATGGTTTCATTTAGCTAAATCAGGTGGTAAAATATAAAGAATAAAATGAAAGGAAAATCAGGAATTCTGCATCTACTTAATGTTCCTTCTTTTCTTTGTCTTCTGTTCGATTGATTTAAATATATTTATTTGATTGATTTAATAACTGATGTTTTGAAATGTCTGATTATGTACTTGTGACTTAGATTTGTGGCACAAATCCAGATAAGGTACTCATTTCATTATATCAACCTAGGTCAGATACTAGTGCTTTAAAAATATAAAGAGAAAAATAAAATAAAGAGGATGCTACAGACATATCATTTATACATTCAAAAGAAAAACTAAACTTATTTCAAAAACCAAAATAATAAAATTATAAAGATTAAAAAAATGAATTCTAACATTTATTGTAGTTAATAGATAACATACATATATTAATAGGTTTATTAAATATATGCATACAAAAGAAATATTGTTTACAATTAGAATAAGACTATCATGCCTAAGCTAAATCAGGCCGAATACCAAATCTTTAGTAACCAAATGGAAAAGGTTCCCCATAATGTAAACATATACTTGGGGATGTTTATTTTCTCATTTCAGTTTCATTTTCAAAATATGCTGTATTTTCTGTGAAACCCATTTTTCATCTGTCCAATTACTAGCAATCTTTTTTCTACTATCAAAAATGATCATTTGTTTCTTTATTATAGTAGATAAAACAACCTTTCATTGTTTCAGCTCACAAGCTGTGCAGATCCTACCCACTGTTCTTGCCTCCAGCACTTCACATTATTGGTGTATTATTTCATGCATGCCCTACTCTTTTATCAATTGCTTTTGAAGTAATGTTAATAGACTAGAAAATTGAGACATTTATGAAGTATAGGCAGTGTTTATGAAAAAATCCATAAAATATGACACAGGCAAGACAAGATAAAAGCAGCATTTTAATAGATTATGGCAAAGGGATCCTGTCAGAGTTGACAACTGACTCCTTCGAGATCACTAATTTTTATGGGATTAATTCTGTGGTATAAAAAATGAAGTTAAACGTCCTAATTAATCTGTAAATAGCATACCCACAATTAAACCTTGTGGCCCCTTCTTGGATTAGGGCTGCAATTTTTGAAAAGTAATTATCTCATATTCATACTGAAGAAAGTTTTCATTTTTTTTTCTCATGGCATTTCAACTAAAAAATCCACCTGGATTTCAACTCAAATAGCAATCTTCCGATAAGAAAATCAGTTCACAGCTTGGTGTGCAGCCACATCCATTAGACTTGTAGGTGATATGACTGTGAATGGTTTATAGATTAAGAAAATAAAATTTGGAGAAATGGTACAGGAGTGAGGTAGTGGAGGAAAACCTAGAGTTTCTCCATATTCGAGCAACTGTTCTTTATTCCACAGTTTATAGCACCCAGAAAGGTATTTAGCTCCCTTCTGTTATGGAGGTGATAACATGTGAGGCCCTGTCTCTAACACAGGAGTTAGAAAGTACATTATGTAGGAGTTAGGGATAAAGCTGTTGTCCAGCTTTTCCTGACATTGTGGCAGGGTGCTCAAGAAACTTTGGTTCCATTTCCCTTCCTTTCTTCCCCTTTAATATTTGAGTTTTAATAATATGTATTCAGATGGAAATAAAAATTTATGAAATATTAATTATTTTTGAATATTTTTAAAGACAATGTTAACAATGCATACTAGCCTTTATGATTCACATTCATTACTTCATTGCATCCAGACAACAGCTCCAGAGACAAGTAAGTATTCCTGCTACCACTTTGTTAAAAATAAGGAAACTGAGGCTCAAAGATGTTAAAAGAATTACCCTAATCATATGTATATGATAGGTGATAGAACAGATTCTTGCATCTAGATCTCCTGACTTGAAATTCTATGCTTTTTTCACTATAAGAATACTGTGAGGTTATATCTTTGCAATCAGAAATAATCTGTTGATACAGTAAAATATTCTATCAGTTTTGGTGAAGAGAAAATTATTCAAATCAGTGAGCTACCAAGTTAAAAAAAAGGGTTTCATGACTACTTACTTTCCATTGGACATTCAGCTTTTTGGAGGAATGGGAATACATGGAACCATCTTTTTTTTAAGGAGGACAGATATTTTCTCCTTTGAATCCCACGAGAAAGTAGGATTGTGAAAGTTAATCACTTTTTTCATTGATCATCTATGACCCTGGCAGTAGGTAAGTTGTGGTTGTATTCTTTTAGAAAATAGTGCAGCAACATGGTATACTACTATCATATTTGAGAGAAAGATCTTTTAAATTGCTATTACTTGGCAAAGTAGTACCAATATTAGGAAAGCAGATACCTGACATTCTCAAGATGTAACAATGTCATTTTCTGATTGTTTGTAGTCTTATTATAAATGGTTTAAATATTTTGGCCGAACTGATCAGTTGATGTGGTTAACATGATTAAATGACTTATTTGTTTGATGCTTAACTGATGGAATCCATTTCACACCAGAGGAATCTTGCAGTCTACCCAAAATCTTTTGCATTTCATATGAGAAAATAAGGAACTGAGAGACAGGAAGTGATTTGCTCAAGATCAATACAAGTTATGTTGCAGATTCCTGACGAGAACTCACTTATGATTCCAAGTCCAGGTTCCTTTCCAATAAATTATCTTATCTGATTTTAACGGACTATTATTCAGTCAAAACCTTGGCTATACATTGACTGGAACATTCTTCAACAGGTAAAACATTTAAGAACAGTTAGGCCCAGTATTATAAACGTGATTGCAAAGAGAAGTCCTAAGCTGACAGAAAGAGAAAATAATAAATGGCACCTTTTTCATCTCTAAACTCTCTAATACCAAGAAAACACCTTAAAGCCCTTGCCCTGGGTAAAAAATATTTGAAATGCCAAATCTGGTTATTAATTCATCTTGATGTGTGTCGGGAAGGATTACTACAGTTAAGTATATTCTAAGCCTGTTTATACCCAGCATTACTCCTAAAGTTCCAGTAAGAGTGCCTATTTTTATTTTTATTTTTGAAGTGACACTAACCTGAAAAGAAAGAAAAAAACAGTATGTTTAAGCCATTCTTCAAAGCTCATCCATGAAGCTATTTTGATGTGTTTTTTTTTTTAAAAGGAGGCAAGATGCAGCTAAATTAGATAGCTTCACTCTCACATTCTCTGAATACAAATAACAAAAGAACGTGATGTACTTACAGAGTTTAATAATCAAATTTGAAATCCTGCTTATTTATGCAGTTACTATGTCCTAGAATTGAAAATAGAGACAACCAGTCATAGAGGATCACTTTTAACATTATTGTCTTCACATCTTTATTTAAGTGCAAATGGGGAAGCCTCCCTGTATGGCATGGCGCACGCGACAAGGAATTTTCACATGGCCAGCCCATGTACTCAGTAATGCCACAGAGACAGGCATAAAGGTTTTTTATTTTTAAGTACTTAATACTCCTTACTAAATAAATAAAGTTGGGTACCTCCGAGTCAAAGAGTTGATTCTACTATAATATGGTGGGTGATTCATTTTAAATATCTTTAAATGGTACACAGTGACTCTTTTCTAGGGTATGTAATGCCTCCATGTAATTATCAGTAACATTTCTTACACTCACAAAGTGTTCAATATCACTGATAGAAGACAATGACCACAGTCTTAAAGAAAGTAGAAATATCTTTCATGACTTTAACTGCAACATACTCTGCACTAGCAAAATGAACAGTTTCCAAACCACTTTTGTTTTCAGTTCCTGACTACTCCCATGACTCAAACCACTTAGATTTTATGTTTTAGATTACTCCCTTTTACATTCGATTACCACATCAGAAGGGTCATAATTGATTTGAGATCTACCATCTCTCTGCTTGCCACAAAACCACCTGTGTTAAGAGTTTGAGGAATTTTGATGCAAGCATAGAGGAAATTATAGATTCCTGGTTATTGTGCTTAAGCCATTTTAGAAACCTACTTAAATATCTCACATCAACAGGATTCTATATATATTTCTAAGAAAGATCAGTTACCTTTTATTTTTCAACTTTTATAAGAAATTCTGTCCTTCCTTACAGCCATCAACCAGAAGACACAAAGTAAAATAACATGAAAGTAGAAATAGAAAATTAGTATGGTGCAACAGAAACACATATATTGTTAGATCTCAAGGGTCAACGTGGTAAATCAAGTTGTGTGATTTTTCTGATGGTTATTCTGTAAGTCTTGTGTTAGGTAATGGTATTGTTGGAACAGTAAGCCTTTAACATCTGTGCACTTTGGATCACCTTAAGCCAGCTGGTTCCTCTCAAAATTGCTCATCTTTTGTTCTTATTAAGTTCTGACCTGGGCCCCTAGCCTTAAGACAGCTATGTGCTTTCTGCAGCCAGGATATCCTCTTCAAGACTGTCAGACAATTTCAAATGATTGATGTGCTAGTCTGGTGCTCTGGTATTTTTCCCTTTTGTAAGTCTCCAGTAAATCTACAGCTCATTCTATAAGAATGCTAATTAGGTCTACTCTTACTTAACTTCATGCATATTTTTCTTGTTTTCCTGTATCTTTGGAGGCAAGCTTGAAATTTATAACAGAGTGTGTTTCTAAAAAATTTTTTTATAATATTACATACAAATAAAACACATTTTCTACCAAAGGAAACAATTCAAGCAGTAAACTTAGTTGACTCTCTTCCCTCCAGAACTGTGCTGCATCCATTGGACAAACCTGAAGCAGGTTTCCTAGGTCCACTCTGAAAATTAGAAATCATTTACTCACTTGCCTTTTACTCCTTTCCCCCGTTATTTCTTATTATTTTTACTCTTACTTGGATGGCGCTCTACCCCTTCCTTCATGATCAGAGGCAACCAGTACAGGAGGTCTTGGACGGCTTCATCTCTGAAGCCATTTTGGTTCTGCTCCAGAGGATCACTGAGGGAATCTCATCTCACAAAAGCCATGTGACTAACTGAGTCACAATCTTCTATCAGGCAAAGCCCAAGAAAGGCAGAATCTGGCTCTTTTAGGTTGTCAAGCTTGCTTCTTTACCGTAGAGATGTTTTCATATAAAGACAGACCTCCATCAATCTCAGGGTATTAATTCTAAATCTCTTGGCTTAACACATATTGTACCACGTTTCCCAAACAATCTCATGATTGTCCTTTTTGGGCCTTGCATAACCTCTCATTCTGAGGCTTAGAACTGAATTTCTGGCTTAAACTTTCTGCTTTCATTCTTGACCATATTTGGATTTTTTCCTCTAAATAAGTTACTTCCCTAGTAAACTGCTGGGTCACTAAGTTTCCCAGAGCCCTATAACTATACGGAACACATCCAACACGTGCAACCTGAGTCCAAAAGTAAGACCTGGGTATCTTTTTTTTTTTTTTGTGGTACGCGGGCCTCTCACTGTTGCGGCCTCTCCCGTTGCGGAGCACAGGCTCCGGACGCGCAGGCTCAGCGGCCATGGCTCACGGGCCCAGCTGCTCCGCGGCATGTGGGATCTTCCCGGACCGGGGCACGAACCCACGTCCCCCGCATTGGCAGGCGGACTCTCAACCACTGCGCCACCAGGGAAGCCCCAGACCTGGGTATCTTACAGTGGATACCATTGGGTTAACAAACACAATTGGAATACAGATGGACGATTAGGAAAAAAAAAAAATCTATTTAAAATTTACTTGTATGTAAGACAATATTCTTATTCTGAGAAAAAATACACACTGAAGTATATGAGTAAAACACCATGCAACTAACTTTTAAAAGGTTCAGAAAAAAGTGTGCACATGTATACACACATACATAAACACATTCATAATATATACATGGTATATATATATATATATATATATACACACACACATATATATACACACATACATACACATATGCAAAGAGAGAGGGAGAGAGAGCGAGTGAGCACACTCATCTGATAAAGGAAATGGGGCAAAATGTCAACAACAGGTGAATCTGGCAAGAAGATATATAAGTGTTCTATGTACCATTCTTATTTTCTCAATTCTTCAGTGAGTTTGAAATAACTGCAAAATAAAATCAAAAAGAAGCAAAAATTGTGCTTCTGAATGCCAATAGCTTTTACATATCAAGATAGAGTCAACTATGGTGAGGGGATGGAAAAGACCTGAGGAAGGCAGGGGAATTTGTGCAGAAGACAGAAATCTCTTAATTGAAGTGCCTGGTGGTCAAAAAGAGAAAGAAAATACTTGGAAAACTCATAATTGGAAGGGCGATTCCTAAAGAGATGAGAGTACATTCATATGCCCAGAGAAGATTTCTTTATTCTTTATATATCATAAACATTAAGGAAGTGAAATATTTGTATTTTATGGGGATGTGTAAAAAATGACTTTGTGTATTAATGTCTATGCTATTTGTACTTCTACACACTAAATGTAATACATCTAACTTGATTGTAACAATAAGAGGATCAACACTATGGATGGAGTTAATATGTGCTTATCTGAAACTTAGCAGATAAAGAAAGAGTGCCAAAATAAACAAGCCGAAATGAGAAGGGACATTCAAAGTACATTATTGTGTTACTGGAACATCTGGTACTAACACTGTCAAGTTTACATATGTTCTCAAATACTTATTTATGTAACAATCAAATGCTAAGCATTCCAGCTGCACTTGTAAACTTTTTATGAACTGAAGTCATACGCACAAGCTCAGCTAAACATACTTGACAGAGGGAGGAGCGTGAGGAAACTGTTAACTCTCGGAACTGAAGTTTCATTGCAGTACGACCTTCTGGCAGTGTTATGGACCAGTGTTTGGTGTGACAACTAAGCTGCTGGCTCACGTGAGAATCATTTCATTCTAGTAAGTAGAATCAGAAATATCCAATCAATGGGTCAAAATCATGATTTAGCAGCTACCTTTTTTGGACATAAGTTAGTCAGGAAAGAAAATCATATACAGATTAAAAAAATAAAGCAACATGATGATATTGAGTCGTTAAGAAAAATATTTGATACTAAAGTGAAAAAATATTTTTCTCAACACATCCTAGAGCTAGCACAGGTAGGCTGATGGACTGTGGCAATGTATAAATTAGAAAAGATAGCATAAAAAGAGGAGGCTCTTCTGTATGGTAATCATCTGATATTGCTCCTAATGAAAATTAATGTGTGAAACTTGCCTCCTTAGCGACAGGATAAACAGTAACTATCTTAAACCCATTTTAAAGAGTACAAAGGCAAGAACAGAGGGAAATAAGTATTTCTACGCTGTTTTTCTCTTCTACTAACAAAAGAAACTGGATACACATTATATTTCCCTAATCATTGTTTTGATCCAATTTCTAGAGTATGCAATATTGCAAAAAGGAACTCACATAGTTCTTTAATTTATGAACAGAAGATCTAAAGTGATTTCTGCCAGGTTGAGGTTAAGAGGACATATTTTGGGGGAAAAATATGAATCTCCTCCCCCCTTGATCTGACCAGCAAGATTCTGAAAGTTTCCTTTAGAATCAACCAGATGTTTCAGAGTGATGCATTGATCTTGAGGTGTGAAAATCTGGAATCTATGTGATCTTCCTGCATGCACTTTACTTAGGCCAGCACTTGCAATCACAAATCTTGGGCCTAGAAAAAACCTTTTCTTTTCCCCGTGTAGCTTTACAATAGTGGCTTTCAACCTTACATATATATAAAAAATCTCAAACCTAGGCCCCTCCCTAGACCAATTAAGTCAGAGTGAAACTCAGGAATCAGCCCCATGTGATGGTGCCAAGACTGAGAACACTGCTTAGAATGAGGATGGACATTCTTTAGGGATCATGGGATTAGTTTTGCAAATATAGCATTTTTGAAAAATAATTTGGAAGCACTAGGTACTCTCCATGCTCTAACTTTTAATTAGGCCTGGAATCTGGGATTATTAACACAACAGCTCTGATTCTTCAAAATATACCTCTTCTCCCATTTTGATAATACCTTAAGGGCTGGCAGACGAGGATAGGCAGTCTAGACTTCTAAGCCCTACTGTTTCCTCCATTTTAGCTGAAGAAGAATGGAAAAAGAACAATGGATATTTATCATTTTTGAAAAATTATGAAAAAAAGTAGTAAATTTTGCTTATAAAACTACATTGTTCAATCATGAAGGTGATGGAGAGGGTGGGGTTTAAGTGGGATCTTAAATCATAAGGAGAACAGGACTTAATAATGTTTTAAAAATGCCTTTTAGAACTTTTTGAAACAATGTGGCATATATATGCAAATTTCTGGGCAAACAGTATCAGCCAATGGAATAACTAGAATTCAACTTCAAGAAGAGTGACTCTAAGTCCCCCTCTGCCTGGACAGTTCCAGGTTATACCTATTGTCTCAGAATAGTTACTAATAGTACCTTCTTTGATGCTCAAAGCATCCTGTTTGGATCATAAATTACATTATAAGGAATTAGAGAGTTTTTATTGAGCAGAGAACTCAGTCTGAAGAAGAACCAAGATACATGAATTACATATAGTAAGTACTCAACAAACATTAGCTGCTATAAGATTATTGTCATTATTATTAATTCACAAGCCACAGGTTTTGAAGACAGTCTATGTATGAAAAAGAAACAAAAATGCACACCCCAATATTTCAGTCATATCTCTACAACTGAATATTGTTTTTCTCTACAGTCCCACATGTGGTCATGTAGTGTCATCTGAAAATAGATGGCAGTCTTCTTATTCTTTTTTTGTATACAAAAATGTAATTCGAGATAATTACAAAAGGCTTTTTGTCTTCAAAATGTCAGAGGGATTTGTATAACGTAAAGATAGCTTTTAAATTATTACCAAATATGGCCTTTCTTATGATTATTATTATCCAAGTTTAGCAAATTACCTTCAATGCTTTGGGACAAGAAGGCAAAAAAATAAAAAATAAAAAAGACAGGAATGGCATTTAGATCTGCTTTAAATACAGCTATCTGAAGTGTTCTCTTGTTTTGACTTATTCCAGAAGGAAAACTTAAAACAATGAGTAAATGAGTATAAGTTACAAAGAGGCATATTTTAGCTCAACATAAGGATTTTTAAAATAGAGTTGTCCAACAGAATGGTTTGTTTCAGGAAATGATGAGCTCCTTTGCTGAAGATATCCAAATTGAGATCGGATAAGCATATGCCAAGGATGCTGCAGGAAACATTTCTGCACTGTGTGGGAGATTAGCCAACAGAAGATGATGTCTTAGGTTCCTTCCAATGCTAAATTTTATAATCTTACGTCTATTCCAAACATTAATAACTACTTCAATGATACAAACTCTGAGGGCCTGGTTAAGAAAATGAAAAAGAAGAAAAACAAACAAATAAACTTCTCTTGGGTTCCAGGGAAAGCAGACTATATGAAGACGCTTTTTTTTAATGCTAAGATAAGAAAAGTTAGTACATTTTAAAAGTATATGCTTTATGATGCACACAATTATTTTATAAGATATATAAATAAAACATGCATTTCTACAAGTAAATGAACTGAAGAATAAGAAATCATTTGCTGAATTATTAAATTACACCAAACAAGAGAATAAGAAGCTAGGCAGAAAGCCACTGAAGGACTTGCTGAGCAAGGTTTTCTATAGTCTTACAGTCCTAGGGGGACAAAAACTATAGTCCAGAAACTTCCAAGGGGGAGAGATCTTAATTAAAAACTCCAGGATCTCAGTTAGAAACCCAGGTGTCCACATACTAGAAAAGCAGAGACAAACAAAAGGTAGATTGAGCATCACCAAATCTGCAATTGAGTCCTAGAATTAGAATATGGTAATCTGCCAAGATTCTATTGGCAAACCAGATCCATAGAGAAAGATAACATTATCCAGAGCCTCTACAGGTTAGCAAACATAATATTTGATACTAATAAAAAAATAAGAAAAACAGACATGACACAAAATAGGACAGGAGAAAAAATCAGATCAATTGATGACCCATTTATTAGAATTATCAGGTTGGATAAAGAGAGCTATAATTAGGTTCAAAAAATAAATAACATGAAGAATTTATAAATTCTAAAAAATCAAATAGAAATTCTGGGACTAAAAATGTAATAACTGAAATTTAAAACTCAATAGGTGGGCTAAAGAGAATATTGGAAGATGAAGAGAGGATAAGTGATCTGAAAGAAATACCAGAAAGTATTTGGGTTGAAATTTGGTGAATAAAAGAGATGAAACACTAAAAAGTTTATAGCTTTAATATAAGATGAGTAAAAAAGTATACCTAATTGGCATCTTAGAGGAAAAACAGGACAGGAAAAAAAATTGAAGAAATAAAGGCAAAGAATTTCCAAATTGAAAGACATCAAGTCAAAGAAAACTGCAACAAGTCACATCATAGCAAAACTGCTGAAAAAAAGACAAAAAAAGTTCCAAATTACAGAAATAAGAATGATAGTTGATTTTTCAATGGTAATAATGAAAGACAGATAATGGAATGACATTTTCAAGTTGCTGAAAGAAAGCTGTCATCTTAAGGTTTTATACCCACCAAAAATATCCTCCAAAAGTGAAAGTGAAACAAAGACATTAGCAAACAAACAAAAAAGCAAGTGAAATTGTTGCCAGCATATGCCCACTAAAATAAATACAAAAATGAGTTCTTCTGGAAAAAGAAAAATAATTCCAAGGAAACATAGAAATTCAACAGGGAGAGTAAAACCTGTGGGTAAATATAAATGAATACTGACCATACAAAATAGAAACTATGATGTGTTCTGAGGAATAAAACATAGATAGGACTAAAATGTTTGATAACAATAACACAAAGAACGGTGATATATGGACTTAAATATTCTAACGGCCTAGCATTTTCCAAGAAGTTTTAAATGTATGAAACTATATTAGGTTGTAATAATTAGGTTGCTGTAAATGGCAATATTTCATTTTTTATGGCTGAGTAATTCCATTATATATATATATATATATATATATATATATATATTACAACTTCTTAAGCCAGTCATCTGTTGACAGGTACTTGTGTTGCTTCTGTGTCTTGGTTACTGTAAATAGTGCTGCTATGAACATTGGGGTGCATGTACTAAAGAATACTTTTAATAAACCTTCCTTAATTGGCATATATACAACCCTGCACCAAATAATAAAAGAATACATACATATATGAATCATTTACCAAAACTGATTGTGTGCTTGGCCATAAAGCAAGCCTCAACAAGTTGCAAGAGACTAAAATTATCTAGAGTACATTCTTTCACTATCATTTAGTTAAGCTAGAAATCAATAACCAAAAAATTACAAATATATTTGTTTCATATTCCAAACTAAGACTATAACAAATTGGAATTAATTCATACTTATTTTCAGTTAATTACCAAAAAAATTTAAATAGTGTTTTAACTTTTCATAGATGAAATAATATATAGAATTGCTTTTCTTAATTATTTTTGCCTGTATATCAAGTTCCCCTTTTAAAGATGTCACTATATATACTTGGGATCAATAACATCATAAAGATTATAGTTGAATTGAAAACTTTGTTATTAAAAAAGAGCCAACTTGTCAACTTCCTTCACATATTTAGTTGATTGCTACAAAAACAAGAAAACATGTCTACTAACCTTGATAGACTGACTATATGGTCCAATGCTAGCAGGTGCCCAGTGAGAAATATTCTGAACATGCAGAATCTCTTTAGGGTGAAAGAGACCATCATCAATCTTTATGTCACTCTGGTGGATAAGGCAATCTATTGAGAAAAGTACTTCTTCTGGCAACATAGTTTCTACACATACTCTGAAAAATAAACCAAATTTAAAAGAACAATGTAAAACAAAGAAACAAAACCAAAACCAAGAAAATCGATGTGGAAAGGATCTTTTCTCATTGTTGTAGTTCAAGGTCACTGATGGAACCTAAACATTAATTTCTTGTCCCTCTAAAAATTCTACTGAAGTGACAGTAGAAATATAAATCTAAAAATATATCTGTAGCAATGCTGCAAAGTTAGAGGGTACTACCAGCATGCAAGAATAGGAAGGAATTTATGGAAGGTATAAAATAAAATTGGGAAAGAAAGATTAAGAAAGAATTACACAGTAGAATCATCCTGAAGGCAGGACACTGGTGCAATTGTTCTACCACCCTAGCCAACCAGACATAACCTATTCTTCTCAGTTCCCGGCAGTCTTTTATCTTGGGCTTATTTATAGACTCCTTTTGTTCTGAAGGATATTTTCCATCTCTATGGAGCTGCAGGCTCCCCTTTGCTGGTATATGCCATCAATCTTATCCTATTTGCTTTATACCTTCCAGAAATTTGCACTTCTGATGGCACCCTTCCCTGCTTTCTAAAGTTGCTATGGATTTATTATTGTTTTACATTTCTTCTGTCATTTCAATGAAATTTTGGTAGGATAGAAAGATAAAAGCTGTCAAAATATGAGTCAGCTCTCTTGAACCAGTATATAAATTTCTTTGTCAATTCACTTGAATTATCTGAGCAATTAAATAAATGTAATCTGATAGCACTTCCTAGTTTACTGAAATGGGAGCCATCTGTCTTAATTCCAACTCTCCACTAATGTTTTAGTAAATTCATCCAGACTCTGCTTTTTCAATCTTGCTTCAGCATAAGAAGTATACCCCATCCCTTCTCTACTCCTACCCTCTTTTGTATCTCCAATCTTTCTCCTGTGGGCTCTTCTTTTCTCTTAAAACAGATTTTAAATTTCCCTATTCTAAAAATATCTCTTCCGTTTCACCTCCCTCCTACCTTTCATAGCCCTCACATTAACTTCTAAACCCAAAGAGCAATAAACATTGCCAAACACTCACCCTTGAGGAAGCCTTCCTGGGAGTTCCCTGATCCCAACGCTACTGTGGTCCTTGTCCTACCTCTATATCAACTCTTTAGTCTGAAGGTAGTGGGACAGTGGGGATTCTCTCAATGTTGTGTGGAAAGGGTACTAATGCCAAAGACAGAGAAGAATCATGGAAATTGATCAGAAATAGGAAGAAAAGAATGAAAAACAATGTTGAGGCCCTCATAAGTCAAACCTATGTTCTTTTCTTAGTCTTCATTTGTAGTAATGAATACTACTGAACCCTGACTCTTGTTGAAGGTATCTTCCCTAGGATTCCATGGTCCTACTTGAACTCGGTCCTCTTCCTACCTCTTGGATAATTCCTTCTTAGTCTGAAGGGAGTCATACAGTGGGGGAGGTTTTTACAATAGGGAGGGCAATCTGTAGGAGTGTCAAATATATATATATTTTTGAAATTCATCAAAACTTTGAAGGAATAGATGGAAAACAGGACAAAGCCTGAGAAAACAGGGTTGGAAGCAATATGAATTGAAAGGTGGATTTAACCAGTTAGTTGGGAAACAAAGCAGAAATAACACTTGGTTTCAGAGCCAATGAGGTCTGAATAGGAAGTTGTAATCTTAGTGCTGCCTACATGGTGGAATGGCTGGCAGATGCCAGGCACTTAAGCCCTTAAGTGTAGCAAATCAGATGAGCATTTCCAGTCTCATCTGCCTAATGGGAAAAGAGCTTCTCATATATTGAGTCACTGTCCTCCACTGGTTCTGGGGGCAGATGGGTTAGCCTTCTCATGGTTGGATGCTGCTCACTGTGGCTACCTGGAATGGGCCTAGAGCAAGGCAGAGATCTTGGAGAAAGTACCAATTTCCCTGCTTAATGCCACAATATTCTTTTATCCCATGCCTACTAAGTCTTAAAGCATTCTCTCATCAGTAAATTCTTTTCTCCTTATTTACTTCTAGTGGGACGTGGGTTGTTTTATAGAAAAATTATTTTTATCTCTGAGTGTGCCATGGAAAAAGTCTTTTTACTTTCTTTTGTTTTTAAAATATATGGCCCTAGTATAGTGTTCTGCATCAAAATTAAATAAATACCTATTTCTAGAAAACTTCCTATAAAAAATTAACTTTTCTGTCAAACAACTGGAATTTCTTGAAGCATTTTATACTGTACAATCAAAACCATTCTTATTTTCTTCTTTCACTTTTTAAAATAAATAAATAAATAATTAATTTTATTTTCGACTTGGGTCATCGTTGCTGTGCATGGGCTTTCTCTAGTTGCAGTGAGTGGGGGCTACTCTTCATTGCGGTGCGTGGCCTTCTCATTGTCGTGGCTTCTCTTGCTGCAGAGCACGGGCTCTAGGCACGCAGGTTTCAGTAGTCGTGGCTCATGGGCTTAGTTGCTCCGTGGCATGTCGGGTCTTCCTGGGCCAGGGATTGAACCCACGTCCCCTGCATTGGCAGGTGGATTCTTAACCACTGCGCCACCAGGGAAGCCCTTCTTTCACTTTTTAATTTGAAAGTTATATATTCCAAAATAATTGGAAAAGATAATTAAATATTAGCAAATTGTCCTGATTAGTCTTGTGCAGGCAAAACAACAACAAAACATCTGATGTTTGGTTGTTTAAGATTATGTCTGAAACCATTTATTTTAAGGATAATTAAAACAAGGCCAAATTAGACAATTTGAAAATGACCATACACTGGAGGTATAGAGATGAGTTGAGGGAGTAAAAGGAAGAGTGTACTGGTTCCACGAAGATTCATTCTTTACCTTACTGCCAATGCCACTTTCCAATATTAGTTTTTCTCTCCTCATATCCCAGAATCCCTTTATTTCTTAAGCCTTACCATGAATGTGTATCTCCATTTGTGAATTACTGACAACTGTTGTTAAGAAATAGTAAGAATTGGTAAATAAGAGAGGGAAATAAAAGAAACCTGTGATAATAAACCATGCTAGAAAACATGAAAACCACATAAATTTGAAAAACAACACAACCACTATACCAATGGGAGAGAACATGATAACGAACAGGTTTCAAAGTCAGGGATATCAGAGCATGAGCCTTGAATGAGGATTAAAGGAGATAACCAGAGAAATGCCTGGTATCAGGCATTCAGGCAACTTTCCCTTCATGTAGCAGTAAGTTACATACCTTGCAGGCAGGCAATGCTTGAAGGTGGTCACATATGCTGAGTTAATAGATGAGAAATCTTTCATGTTTTTCAGATAGAGATGGACCAAAATAATATCTTTCAATTCCAATCTCTTAGATTTAATAGTAGCTGCAGAAGGAAACATATCCATAAGTTTAGGAAAACTATGAAAATTATTAGTGATATCTTGAGTAGATTTTATACAAAATACTTGCCATTTATAATATTTATATTCTTGACAATGGATTAGTGTGATTGCAGTATTTGGTGATGGTATAATGCAGAGGTTAGCAAACTTTTTCTATAAAGGACCAGATAGTAAATATTTTAAATTTTGCAGGCTAAGAGGCAAAATTGAGGATATCACCTGGAACATAACAAATTATAGAAAATCTAACAAAATGTAGAAAACAAATTGCTTTGTTAACAAAATTCAAAATGTAATAATAGTAATTGAGATCATTAAAAAATACATGTCTACTAATGAGAAGAATGAAGTTCTCTTTTTTTTTTTCCTTTTGGGATAACATTTCACTTAATAAGGGTTCAAAGTTAGTATTCCCTGGCATCAGTTGCAAATGTTCATTTGTAAAAATCCTTCTTAGCTTGTAGGTGGTATCAAAATGGCAGCAAGCTGGCTTTGGCCTGTGGGCCTTAGTTTATTGACTTCTACACTAGTGGTCTTTAAAGCTACCATAATTTGGCCTTTTGTAAACATGAAACGTGACTTTAAACTTTAGGTTTTAAGAAATAAAGCATCTGCAACTTATCAAGGTTTTTTTCCTGTATAAAATTCATGTTAATAAGATTAAATCAGTGAATATATTTTAAAGTTTTACCTTATGCAAAAAAAAAACCCATTGATTTTTATTTCAGAATACTTCCAATGAGTAATATCAATGATTTTAATACCTTATGTCTTAGCAAATGAGAGCCAGAGTAAGGAAATAAACCATTACCGAAATTTCAATTAAAACAAATTGATCTAATTTCTGACCCTTAAATTGCTTGTAATGTCCTCTACACTAGATCTGAGCTTTGGACACTTCCCAGTTAGATCCACTGAAAATGATAGATTATAAATACTAAAAAGTTAATACCATTTTCTTAAGGATTGTTGATTGTTTCCGATACTGTTATTCCTTACTTTCTCCAAAGTTCTGGAAATGAGATAAATCTTGATTGAACCAAGAAACTAAGAGGATTTAAGAAGATAAAGAAGTAAGAAACCAGAATCACCATCTGTTGAGACTGAAGATTACTAATAAAACAGAAAAGGGCAGTAAAATTCTTGGGATGAACTGAATCCTGGGATGATCATTGACTTTATGGGACTTAATTATTAAGGAACTTGAGGGAAAGTACCTCTCTTTAAGGGTGTTCCAGTTAGAACTTCGAATTTCAGGCAAAGAATGCTTAGAAGATAACTGCACAGCTAATCATCAATAAAGCAGATAAAAGAAGTAGGATTTAATATATATTATATATTTTGAATAGAAGAAAATAGAAAACAAAATAACCTTCAAAGAGCTCTGTATGAAGATCTTAAGCTGCTTTTAAAATTAATATTATTTCATTCTTATACACTGAAACATTAAGTCAAATATAATAATCAATTTGCTTCATGTACCAGCAAACAGCCATTCTTGGGATGCCACATTTCCTTTTTTTTTTGTAGGCCACTAAGCTCATTAATTCAACATTCACTGGCTATATTCTTTCTTGAAGTACTAAGAAAAATGAATGTAAATTATTCTGAAGTGTTATAGCTTAACATGCAAGTTAATACTTAAAAGTGAACCAAAGTTTTAAAAAGGTAAAGGAAAATCCCTAAGCAAATATTAAAGATTTAGTATCAAAAGCTAAAAAAGAAAAATTCCATTTCTGAGGAACTTCTTGCTTCAAGAATTATGAAACATTTGACTACTGGAAGATTTTCATTTTTTGTACATTTCAAAGAAAAACAGACTGCTAGTTTTCTGAGTTCAAGTAAAATTCTGTGGAAGAGTAGAGATTCAGCCCAGATGAGCTTTTCTCATTCCTTTCTGTTTGGTGATCCTTTGATAAACATGACACCCAACAGCATTTATACCTAGGAGACAGAGGATACAACTAACAGGCAAAGGATTTAAAGTTCCCATGTCAGAATCCCTCTACAACTTCTCTTAGTCTAGAAGTAAAGAGAATTAGGAACTTTCCTCACTCACATCTTTGGTTTAAACAGTGTCTGATAGCTGCAGAGAGATTTTGAATTGGAACTCATGTTACACAAAATATATCTACATTTGGGACTTGGGGCTCCCAACCCAAAGCTATTCCTTGAGGAAGATGTGCAGGTTATAAGGGTTTCCTGCCCCATTTTCCGGCAACACCTGGCTGGTTTGCTTGCCTACTAATAACACTTGGGATGGAGCTGCTTCCACTTGTGATGTGTTTGGAGACACATACGTCTTTGCACTGACATGTGGGAAAAACTAGGGGTCCTGCTAACATGCAGCTACTCTCAAACTACAGTAGAAAACAGATAGGCCAAAAGGTCCACTATTATACACAGCTTCCCAGAAGTTGAAGGTCATCTGTTACTGTGACCAATCTCTTTTTTCTGATCAGGTCTATACTGGGTAAATGTGCCAAGGAATGCAACTTTGGGACCATCAAGATACTCTATTGCTTTTTAATCCTTTGGAGATTATCCTTCCCATTATTCCATTGTACTATCTAGGTTCATAACATTTTAATGCCAAGAGTTTTAACCTGAGGGATTTCCACATAGAAACCTAATTTTCTTCCTAAAAATTAATTCATAAGAAAAAATTTTATTTATTTATGCACCTGTAAACCTCTCACTCCCAAAATGATTTGAGACAGCCACTTGTGAAAATTTACCTTGCTGGTAACTTTGTTAGAATCTGTTATCACACTAATGTTATAAACAAGAGATAATTGACCAAGACTCTGAAAGTTTTTAGTCTCTTGCATTTAGAAGATTATTTCAACTAGCTTATACTAAAACAAACAAAAAACTGGGTCATGGATATTTGAGTGTGTTTTTTATATAATATTTTTGATCATTTTTGTATGCCTTGAACATCCCATAAATTTCAATAACAATAAAAAGCTACACCATATTTGCCATATTGGTAAAACAAAAGACATTAATAATAGCCAGTTTGGGCAAGTTTTAGCAAGTGTGAGTAAGCTGGAACTCTTATGCACATTTTAGTAGGCATATAAATTGGTTCAAACTTTTTGAATAGCAATTTAACAAAGTGTTCATAGTCCGTATTTGTAATATGAAACATAAAATACAGCTTTTGGAAGACAACATGGTCTTCATGATCTTGAGATAGGGAAAGATTTTTCTTAAATGAGACACAGAAAGCATTAACCTTAAAAGACAAGAAAAGGAATGAATTGTTCATCAAAAGACATTATAAATAGAGTAAAATGGGAAGCCACAGTATCTGACACAGCTCACATCTAAAATAGAAAAAGAATTCTTACCAATTAATTAAAAACTATGACAGAGGGGTTTTCCTGGTAGCACAGTGTGTAAGAATCCGCCTGCCAATGTAGGGGACAGGGGTTCGAGCCCTGGTCTGGGAAGATCCCACATGCCGTGGAGCAACTAAGCCCATGAGCCACAACTACTGAGCCCACGTGCCACAACTACTGAAGCATGTGCACCTAGAGCCCGTGCTCTGCAACAAAAGAAGCCACCGCAATGAGAAGCCCACGCACCACAACAAAGAGTAGCCCCCGCTCACCGCAACTAGAGAAAGCCCGCACACAGCAATGAAGACCCAATGCAGCCAAAAATAAATAAATAAAATAAATAAATTTATAAACAAACAAACTATGATAGATAATCCTGTAGGAGAATGTACAAGAGACCTAAACAGACAAGTTACAAAAGAAGATATCCAAATGGCTAGAAAACATGATCAGAGAACTACAGATTAGAAATATATTGACATACCACTATGTACTCACTAGGATGGCAAATATTAAAAAGACTGACAACACAAAGTGTTGGTGAGGCTATGGAGCTAATGGAACCCTAATACACTGCTGGTGGGAGTTCAAATTGTTTTAAACACTTTAGAAAACCCAGCAATTCTACTCAATAAAAATGAATACACATTTGAACCAAAGATATGTACTAGAATATTCATAGCACTATTATTTGTAAACCCATAAAATACCCAAATGTCCATCATAAAATGGATAAATATAGTACATCCACACAATATGAATACTTTTCAGAAAAAAAAGAAAAAGGAAAGTAAAACCCCGACCATTTATACAACAATATGGATGAATTTTATAGCCACAATGTTGAGTGAAACGAAGTGGAAGAATCCAGGCACAAGGAACACATAAGAATAAATAATAAATATTTACTTTATATAGAGCTCAAAAACAAGCAAAACTAATTATCTGTGGTATTAATTGTGAGAATGGTGTTCACTGTCAGGAAAGGGAGAAGGAATAGTGACTGAGAAGAGCACAAAGCTATGAGGAGGACTTCTGCAGTCTTCATAATGTTTTATATTTTGACTTGGGTAGCAGTTACACAGGTGTGATCACTTTGTGAAAATTAACTAATTTGTATATTTGAATTGTGCTCTTTTTTGTGTGCTAATACTTCAACTAGAATGTAAGAAAAAAAGCAGTTTATGGGTGTCCTAACAGAGATCCTCTCAATATCATTTAATTCATCCTGAGGCGACTGAACAGATGCATTTCTTCTTGTTTCTCAATCTGTACTGCCATCATCTTCTAATACGTTTTGGTTGTATTATACCTGTGTTACTTAATATTTTTTCTCACTGCCATTTCTGTATTACTGCATTTCTCTTTTTCCTTAGAGTGAAGAATGTAAGTCTGATAGCATCCAAGAGTCATTTCGGGTTGAAGTTTTTTCTGAATAATTTTATCCTTATTAACTGAAAACAATTTCCTTCTATTTTTCAAAAACTATCTCTCCTCTACCACCTATTTCTATTCTGCTTATTTGAAACTGGGACCTCCCCGATTTTTCTTCCATGTCTCTCAATTTTTCTCCCATATTTTCCAAACTTTTTGTTATATATTCTGGGACATATCCTTGACTGGTAGGAAGTTATCAGATTATTAACTTATTCTTGTGTTTTGAACTATATTATATGCCTCTGAACATCACGTTAACCTCAGGTTAAATACACTTACTTGTAGGAATCCAAATAATTTTTTGAATGAATTTATCAATATGTTTGGAAACATCTTAATTTTCACTGAATTTTTAAATTTTCACTCAAATATGTTATTTAAACATAGTGAAAGAATGAAGGAAAAATAATGAAGACACTGCTTCTGGATGCGTTAGAAAAGGATTTTAAACTCTCCCTCCTCAAATCTTGTATAATGCAGACATAAAGTAATTAAATTGGATTTTTAAAAAATCAGTATGTCAATTACTGAATATGACATTTAAAAGACATTCTATTTAAGGATGATGTTATTAATGTGTAACACACTTTAGACATGTCATTTTTCTATGAATGCCTTTAATCATGCCTATGAAT
This sequence comes from Phocoena phocoena, assembly GCF_963924675.1. NCBI lineage: Eukaryota > Metazoa > Chordata > Mammalia > Artiodactyla > Phocoenidae > Phocoena > Phocoena phocoena. The sequence goes on from NC_089220.1 coordinate 78,776,436, forward strand.
CAGCTTTCTTATACAGAATTTTTATTTTATGTCTGGATTGAAATATCTTTTGATTGTGTTAAAATGAACATATTTGTGGGACAAAAGCCAAGAAAATGTGTCACTTGGGGAAAGAGAGGAAAATATTTTGTTTTCTTTTTTTCTTGGGATATTTTTGTTTACAGAGTGAGCATAGGTTGCTATCAAACTTCCAAATCTGAACAGTAGAGGTGACTTTGTCAGCATCACTTTGTTCCCAAAGTCAGTAGCTTTCCAAATCAGTGCAGTTGCCAGCTCACCTCTTTACTTACTGCTACATTTAGACACTTTAACAAAAGTCTATTGTTCACTTTAAGTGGTATCATTTCATTTTTATGTACTGTTTGTCTAAGGTGAATTTATTTATAAGTAAGAATTAATGTTTTAAAATGATTCTACTACTGAATTGCTTTAACAACAGTGAGAAATTATTTTCACAGTCACTAATTAAAAACTAAATGCAGCACCAGAATCCATCCAGTAAGTATTTGTTTTGCTTCAGCACTGAGAAACTATTAGAAATCCACTGGAAGTAATTTATTTTATAACCTATGACAAATGTCTATACTTAAATTTCTCACTTAAAAATTTAAAGCTAAGTAGCTTGAGAAAAGTACCTGTATGTTTACTTAATCCTTCAATAACAGAATTAAAACATAGGTATATCACTGACTTAGGGAGAGGCCATATAGAACAGAGGCTAAAAGCAGAAGCATAAAGGCCAGTTGCTTATGTGTATCCCACCAACTGACTAGTAGTATAAACTTGGCCTAGATAACTTCTAGTTAACCCAGTTTCATCATCTGTAAGATGGGGATAACAGTACTTAACTCACAGAATGGTTGTGATAATTGAGTTAATACAGGATCAGGCATATAGTAAATACTAAATAAAATTTAGCTAATTATTCACTCTTTATGGTGAGGAGATAATAGAGAATTGTCAGAAGATGCTAAATCAGTAGAGATATAAGTGTATTGTATAAAGTCATGTCATCTTCCAAAAGACCTATAAATAGAAATTCATAGGAGTAAGGGGTATATGAGGAAAATTTAAACACCCCACTTTTCCTTAAATCCAACAAAAATAGGATCAAGAATATAATAAAGATACATGTATCAGTTAAATACAAAACCACTCCTTCTTCTTCTCACCGTGCCTTCTGTTATTCTCAAAGCTTTCCAACAATTCCCTTTATGACTTCAAACATTTCCTGTGTCCTATCTCCCAAAGACTAAACATATACATGCAATCACATGAAGTTGAGGAAACTGTAGACCCCAAAAAGAGAAATAAAGGGTACCAAATATAACAAACTCCTATACTTTTTCATCCCTTTGTGATTTTGCACCGGGTTATGTAAAAATTCTTCAGGTTAAGCTTCCAGTTCCCTAAGCTGATGTTTAGACCTGTTCTTTTTACAATTCATCCCAAACTAATATTTTTTTAATTGAAGTATAGTTGAGTGATAATATTATATTAGTTTCAGGTATACAAACATAGTGATTCAATATTTTTATAGATTATATACCATATGAAGTTGTTATAAAATATTGGCTATATTCCCTGTGTTGTACATTACACCCTTGTATCTTATTTATTTTACATCTAGTAGTTTCTGTGTCTTAATCCCCTTCCTCTATCTTGTTCCAGTCCAATCCTTCTTCCCACTGGTAATGACTAGTTTGTTCTCTGTACTGTGAGTCTATTTCTGTTTTGTTATATTCATTCTTTTGTTTTGTTTTTTGGATTCCACATATAAGTAAAAACACAGAATTTTGCCTTTCTGTGTTTGACTTATTTCACTAAATATAATACCTTCCAGGTCCATCCCCATTGTTGTAAATGGCAAAATTGCATTCTTTTTTATGTCTGAGTAATATTCCATTGTGTATATATATTACATATATATGTATATATATCTCACATTCTCTCTATGCATTCATCTGTTCATGAACACTTAGGTTGCTCCCATATCTTGTCTTGGCTATTGTAAATAATGCTATGAACACTGGGGTTCAATGTTTTCAAATTTTTTGTGTTTTTGTTTCCTTTAGATATATACCTAGGAGTGAATATTGCTGGATCATATGGTAATTTTATTTTTAATTTTTTAATATAAATGGTAAGAGTGGGCATCCTCGTCTTGTTCCTGATTTTAGAGGAAAAGCATTCAGCTGGAAAAAAAAAATCTAGGTTAAGTGTATTCCTCTCTTTCTCTCCCCTATCTTTTTTGCATAATTATGGGTATTATTTCCACTAGACTCTAAATTCTGTGAGTGCAGAATATAAACCTATTTCATTCTCTGTAGTAAACCCAGAATGTAGCATGGTACTTGGCACAGAATAGGCACTAAAAAGTGTTTGCTGAATACATGTTATGGAAAGAAGGAATCCTAGAGTTGGGCTGGACAAAAGAAGAAAAGGTGATAAAATAAAAAGGTGATAAGAGGAAACAAAGACTTAAAATTATTTATCAAGAAAGATAAATCAAATAAAAAGTCATTTGCTGGACATACTACCCAAAGCAATCTACAGATTTAATGTGATCCCTATCAAATTACCCATGACGTTTTTCACAGAACTAGAACAAATAATCCTAAAATTCATATGGAACCACAGAAGACCCAGAATTGCCAAAGCAATCCTGAAGAAAAAGAACAAAGCAGGAGGCATAACCCTCCCAGACTTCAGACAATACTACAAAGCTAAGTAATCAAAACAGTGTGGCACTGGCACAAAAACAAGATATATGCATCAATGGAACAGGATAGAGAGCCCAGAAATAAACCCACACGATTATGGTCAGTTAATCTTCAACAAAAGAGGCAAGAATATACAATGGGAGAAAGACAGTCTCTTCAGCAAGTGGTGTTGGGAAAGTTGAACAGCCACATGTAAATCAATGAAGTTAGAACATGCCCTCACACTATACACAAAAATAAACTAAAAATAGCTCAAAGACTTAAACATAAGACATGACCCCATAAGACTCCTAAAAGAGCTCATAGGCAAAACATTCTCTGACATAAATCATACCAATGTTTTCTTAGGTCAGTCTCCCAAGGCAATAGAAATAAAAACAAAAATAAACAAATGGGGCCTAATCAAACTTACAAGCTTTTGCACAGCAAAGGAACCATAAACAAAACAAAAAGACAACCTACAGAATGGGAGGAAATATTTGCAAATGATGTGAGCAATAAGGGCTTAATTTCTAAAATATAGAAACAGCTCATACAACTCAACAACAAAAAAACAAAAAATCCAATCAAAAAATGGGCAGAAGACCTAAATAGACATTTCTCCAAAGAAGACATACAGATGGACAATAGGCACATGAAAAGATGTTTAACATCACTAATTATTAGAGAAATGCAAATCAAAATTACAATGAGGTACCACCTCACACGGGTCAGAATGGCCATCATTAAAAAGTCTACAAATAACAAGTGCTGGAGAGGCTGTGGAGAAAAGGGAACCCTCCTACACTGTTGGTGGGAATGTAGGTTGGTCCAGCCACTGTGAAAAACAGTATGGAGGTTCCTCAGAAAATTAAAAATACAATTACCATATGATCCAACAATCCCACTCCTGGGCATATATCCAGACAAAACTATAATTAAAAAAGATACATGCATCCCTATGTTCATAGCAACACTATTCACAATAGCCAGGACATGGAAACAACCTAAGTGTCCACTGACAGCTGAATGTATAAAGAAGATGTGGTACATATATACAATGGAATACTACTCAGCCATAAAAAGGACCAAAATAATGCCATTTGCAGCAACGTGGATGCAACTAGAGATTATCATACTAAGTGAAGTTAAGTCAGAAAGAGAAAGACAAATACCATATGATATCACTTATATGTGGAATCTAAAATATGACACAAATGAACCTATCTATCTATGAAACAGAATCATGGACATAGAGAACTGACTGGTGGTTGCCAAGGGGGGAGGACTTTGGGGGAGGGATGGAGTAGAAGGCTGGGGTTAGCAGATGTAAGCATTTATACATAGAATGGATAAACAGCTAGGTTCTACTGTATAGCAGAGAGAACTATATACAATATCCTATGATAAGCCATAATGGAAAAGAATGTATTAAAAAAAAAGAACATGTAATTCAGTATGTATAACTGAATTACTTTGCTGTACAGCAGTAATTAACACAACATTGTAAATGAACAATTAAAAAAATCATCTGAAACTAGTGCTACAAAATGATTGCTAAAAAATGAAATTGAAGAATCCTCATAGATAACAATCTTTAATGTTGAGATTTTTTTCCTATGAATTGTTCCAAATGGGTAGGAGCTAAATTCCATTAGTCCAAGCAAGGATACATCCTTAGGAGTCAGTAAAAGATATTAGAATGTATAAATTAATGGTTTTGAGGAGCACTTAAGCATGGCAAACTATACTATCAGATGATTACAAAATACATTAGTTATATTCACATTCAGAACGTGTTGATTTCAAAGAGTATAACACACAAATGTTATCTGGTAATATTTGCCATTCTTTAAAATCTAGGGAAATAGATTTGTGAAGGATGAGAAGAGTGTCAGCTTTCAAAAGAATTAATATAAGACACATGCATTCTCCATAAACTATTTATGTTAAGAAGCAACTCAGTCTTAATTTTAATATTACTTAAGCTCAGCTGTGAAATTTTAAATTCCTAAATTTAGATTTCTAAACTCCTCCGGCAAAATTTGTCTTCTTTGGGGGTTATTAAATCAATTAACCTTGCAAAGGGAAGGTTAAAAGGACTTCGGTAGGCTACAATCTCACAGCATGAAAGAGAACAGGCAGAAACCTGAGTGAACTGCTGGTAGGGTTCAAGGAAAGGCTTACACTAGCAGATGATCAGCTCTGTTCTTGCTAAAATTTGGCAAAGAATTACACTGTGGTTTCTTCAGATGACAGCATCATAATTCATTTAGCTCTCCCCCTACCTTTTCACAAAAAGGCCAAAACCCCATAGGAAATGTGAGCACTGACATTTTCTACCCAGGATCAAAAACTGACTATTTTGCCAGAAATTGAAAACAATATAGCTAAAACAGTAAATACATAGCAATGTGCTGAAAGAAATAGGCTGCCGGACTGGCCAGTGACATAATCCATCATTTCTATTTTAACTTCTGATAGATAGAAAGGTTAAAAAAAACAAAGATAAATATACGTTTGGACTGGCAGATTTCCATGCAAATATAATGAAAACCAAATAAATTTTAAAGAATCTCTTTGCATTAATTTACAGATTATGACCTAAAGATTTACACTAAACACTGTGCCTTTAAGGCAAGTTTGATTATACATTTCTATCTGATTTCCAGGCAGTTAAAAGCTAGCTTAAGGGCCATCTAGAAGGCATGATCTCTTTTCTTTCCACAAAATGCTAAAGCTTCTTTATCATTCTGTATTCAGTCATGAATTGAGCTGCACAAGCCAAATGTAAAGATTTTATGGGGTGATCTATCATGCGAAGTCGTGAACAAGAATACAAGCCTACTCGTGCAGTCACTAAGAGTGATTTCCATTTTTATGAATGAAAAAGAATCTTGCATAAACACTGTTTATCTAAAGTTTTAAATAAAGAAAGATACAAAACAAAATGGGAGCATTTTGTTTTATATGTCAGTATCTTACAAGAGGGCAAAGTAAGGAATCTGGCTCACATGATTCCCAAGACAGCAGTATCTCCTTTGCATTAAGTACGTAAATGAGATTTATGGCCACTGACCTAATCTTAGACGCCAAAATGTACAGTACGAACAGCCTTCTGAAAAGCTTAATTTAAAATTATGATGTTAACAAAAGCACTTTAGGAAGCAGACAACACACCCAGCATACATGCACACGTTAATCTAAGATACATGACTACAGAAAGAAGCCATGGTTATTTGCATAAAGCTTTAGAATACATTTCAGAGATAATTCAAACACACAGGTTTTACTTTTTTTCCCTATCACCTTGATGTTTATGAATTTCCAAATAAATACATTATCACTAGACAGTTGATTTTCATCACTAAAGATCACTTAATACCAGACATTCATAGATTCTGGTTTGGGGAAGGCTTAGAATTAAAATAAATAAATAAACCTGTTAATTGTTTTTCTGAATTTTAAAAGCAGTTTCCTTACTCACTAAGTACTAACTAAATTAGCACCTTGTAGAGAAGAAAACGCTTGAGCTGCTGCAATTATAACACTTTCTTCACTGAATGAGAGAAAGGCGGCTATGATGCCATTAATCCACTGGTAACCACTTGGAGATTTTCCTGAGCTCATTGATTTTTGACCTGAAAAAGAAAAAAAAGAAAGAATAAGAAAGAAAGAAAAAAAAAAACAGTAAATGAAACCTATAATGACAGATGTCAAATCAACACTTTCCTAATATAGTTCCATAAAACAGAACTCCTGGGAGGAAAATAACATCCGGCAGAATAAAATGTCAAGTTAAAGAAACACATTCCTTCCCTTATCACTGGGTTTTAACAAGTGAATTATGCATAGTTAGAGGAGGTAAACATATAGTAACAGATGTTTTTCAAATGATTTCAAAAGTTTTTAACTTTTAAATATAGTTGAAGCTCTGAAATGTATTAATACATTTCAGGTATACATAAATATATCATCCCTGAAAGAGATAAATTATGCTACCATGTAACTTGTGCATAGGGTTAAAAAGATTTTTAAAGAGTACCATTAAAAAATTGAAGTTAAAATGCAGGATTAAAAAGAACACTGGGTTTTATAAGTTATCTGTACATTCAATTCTAAATTCCTGTCTTAGTTTAGACTGTCCCAAAAGAGAGTCTAAAATAAGAACTTGGATGTAGGTAACTTATTTGGGAGGTAAATCACAAAAAGCTGACAGAGAAGGCATGGAGAGCAAGACAGGAGAGGAAAAGCCAACAATGCTACTGAGTGGGTTAATGATCTGAGCAACCAAGGATCAATTCTACTGGGAATTCTCTGAGGAGCTCTGTAGAAGGTGGCTCAGATTGCTCATCTGAAGGATATCAGGCCGGTGTACTTATTCACAATATCCTGTCCCCCATTAGTCGAACGCTGCTGCAAGTGCCAATATCTCCCTCACTCTTCCAGGCTTCCTTGGCACAAGGGCTGAGTAAGCTCCCTTGGTTTCAGAGGAAGCCCTGAGGCAGAATGGAGAGATGCACATCCCAAGTTTTGGTAGAACATTGTTAGTGTGCCCAAAACTATTTGGCAGTGCTCGACAGCATGTGACAAGGGCACCAAAAACCTGTGCCTCAGATGCCAGGTCACCTACAAAAGTTATCACTGCATTACTGTGAATCAGCTCACAAGATGGAGATTAGTAAGACTCTTTATAAATCTAAAGTTTTTACATTCTAATATACATTATTATTCCTAATTTTAAAAATCTGAAAACAATCTAATTTATAAAAATGATTTATGTGTTCGTATAACCAATACAATTTCCTTTTTTTTTTTTTTTTGGTGTGTGTGTGTGTGTGTGTGCTTTCAGAAGAAATTCATGTTTAAACTAGGCAAAAGGATAAATTTGAAGTTTAAAGAAAAAGAAGCCACTGATGCTAAAAGACAGAAAGAGAAAGTATCACCTAAATAGGTATTATGACAACTAATTTTCACATTGTTTCTATACTACAAAATTATTTAAATTGAAAATAACATAATTTGATCAGTTTTATTCTTTTTTACCTCAGTAAAGAACAATCTGGTTTGGATTAACTCCACATTTTTCAACTAGCTGCTTTAGCATCATGAACAAACACATTGTCTTAATTGTACTTTTTTTTTTTTTAAAGGCCATATATCATAGTGCTTAAAATTGCTCAGGCCTTGGGGTCAGATGCCTATGTTTGAATTGTCTCTCTGCAACTAACCAGCTGTACAAAATGGGGACAATGATAATAGTTATATATTTAGTAATTAGTACTTTAGGATTAAATTATATGATACATATGAAGCCCTCAGAAAAGTGTCCATCTCATAATAACTGCTCCGTAACATTACAGATTATTATTATTATGTATTGCTAATAATTTACAAAAGTTAGGAGGTAAAAAGTCATTAACGGTAAGTTTGTAATTATGTGTGCTTTCATATACAATTATACTACAAAGCAATAAAGGAGAAAAAAGACTGAGTAAAACATAAACTCACTATTTGGTAGAAGGGGAGTCAATGATTTCCAGATGAGAGGTGGAGTTTCATTTTGGTCTTCTTCCTCTTTGAGAGCAAGGATGTTATCCTCATTACAGTTCACCTCACATGAGCAGTTACCCATAAACAGCCTGTCTGAGGATGTCAAATGCTAAGAATAAAGATTAGTGAGCAGAATAAGAAATGATGAATCAGGAAACTAAAAAAAAAAGATGAAACTGGATAGATAAATGCAACTTATGTTTACTCAAGAAAAAAGGAAAAGCAAGAAATTTATCCATTAATAGGAAAACGCAGTATCTGAAAATGGGAAATAGTAGATATTGGTGACACAATGTGGTCAATGACCAATGTGGAATAATAGATTACAATCACACAAATGACTGGTGTATTACAATCATGCAAAGGAGCAAAAGCATTATAATACAACAGCACAGAGTTAGGTTGTGAGTTGCTCAAAGAAAAGGGAAAAACATCATGAAGCTATTAAAGGCAAAAGGGATAAAGTAAAAAAGCATCAATTAAAAACATAAAAAAAATTTTAAATTCCAGTAGGAAAAAAGGTTGATCATGCAGTGGCAGGCCAGCATTAGAAAGTCATATGTTAGCACAATTACTATATAAGTTCAATTAAATAAATAAACATATAAACTAATACCATAGTCTAAAGTAGGACACAGTAATACAAATAAACAAAGCACTGAGCATACCTTTAGGAAACTAAATTTATGTTCAATCTGGGATAAATTTGTTATTGCATATTGGCACAATGGATCTAAATTACTATAGGTATCTAATGGGCATCAAATAGGCTTCTTCAGGTTTCCTAATTTTGAATTTAAAAGTAGAATAGAGAAGAATACTTTTTTGAGATTCTATAATTGCAGCTCGAAAAGAAACATCATTTTTTTTTAAAGATGAGAACTAAGGTTACGTTAAAGAACAACTTTCATCAACTAATCCCAACAAACTATGCATTGAATTTCTAGTTTGGTTTAAAATAGGGAGACATACATAAAATATATCTTGAAGGTAAATTTGTATTTCACAATAGAAAATAAAGTACATTTTCTCCCAGTTTTTAAAAGTTGTTTCCAAGTGGTTTTAAAAACTGAGTTTTCATATTAAAACACAGTGTTCTCATTATGTGGGTTTTCATAATATGAACCTGAGAAAAAATGCTGAATGTTTTTCTGTAAAACTAACCAATAAACTTCAGAAAAGTCAAATTATTCATGCTCATCTGGTCTGCTTTTTTCAATAATTTTAAAAGGAGTTTCAGTAATTCCGTGGGTTATCTGATTTCCTTCCTTCAGATACAGTCAGATGAGAGGGCATCTCAGTCCAGTATTCCTGCCAGCCAACTTTAACATTTATCTACTCAAGGCTAATCTTATTGACCTATACTTTCACTCACTTCTTATCCTCACTGGATAATACTGAAGAAAATCCCAGATATCATAACATCTCATCTGTATGTATTTCAGTAAGTAAACATACAGAACTATTTTTTTCTTTATAAATATAACCACTATACAATTATCACACCTAAAAAAATAACTCTTTAATATCATCAATTATCTTGTCAATGTTCCCATCAAAATTTGATGAAATACAACAAAATGTAAGATGTCTTAACAAATAGTACAATAAATGGACAAAGCAAAATCCATACCCAATCTGTGTATGTGTCTTAATTTTTAAAATACATTTGGTAATTAACTGAATCTTGTTTTCATATGAATTATTATCAAGTAAAATTCTTAAGTATCCATTATTATTTAATTTAAAGTCTCCATTAAGCACTACAGAAGGATTTTGACCTTAAGATTCAGTACTTGCCAATGAGTTATCTCCAATGTGCTCACTTTTTTTCTATGAATAATCACCCTAACTTTTATTTGTACATGCACACAAACTGACATGGGATAATGCTACTTCTATGCCCACCACACAAAAGTACATGATGTCTTTCTAGATATTTTGCTGCCTCACTTTCTATTATACTGCCTCATGTTCCAACAACTACTGTATCTATAGTAGCAATGAATAGGTAAGGCCCTGGACTACTTTAAATCAATCACTCATCCTCTGACAGATTTAAAAAGTTGGCTAATTCACTTCAACTTAATAAATATTTATTGAGTGCCTAATAAATGCTAGGCTCCACGATGTTATACGTACTGTTATGTGAGCAGTCAATAGGCAAGAAATGATCTCCCCTCTCATCAAGTTTACAATCTAGTCTAGTAGGAAAACTGTAAAAATATGCCAAAGCAATGCCCATGTAACCTATTTCTAAAATTAGGAAATGCGATATTTTAAAAAATCCCTAACAACATTTGTTTCTCATCTGAAAAATGTGATTTTACTAAGAAAAAAAATGAGGAGAGGCAAAAAGCTCTGCATATAGGAAGCCGTTCAATTAATAGTAACGGGACTAAACTAATTAACCTAGGTTTTTTCTGGATAAGGCATTCATTACTTTTCCTGTTTAGTAACAGTTAGCTGTGTTTAAGATGGGTTAAACAACTTGTAATTAAACCTGAAGTAATCTATTAAGATAAGTTTGAAACATTAAGTCTATTTTTTCTTATTAGATAGCTTTCTTTTTTAGAGGTTTATGATTACTACTGATGATAAAGAGAAGCCAACTGGAAGGCAGAATTGTAAGCATATACACTAAGCTCAAAGAGGATATGTAAATTGCCAATCCTAAACTCATTAAAAATTGCTCTCTTTCTTTAGAAAAATATTTGTTCCAGGCTGAAAGCCCCATTATATGCAATGGAACTGAACCTTCACTTATAATTAAGGTTGGGTCAAAAGTCTAAACCAGAAATTCAAAATACACATAAATACTTGACCCGAATAAGGGAAAAAAGTCTCCAGTTAAGTGAAAGCTGTATGTTTGAAAGTTCTCAGGAGACTCAATTACTACCCCCCATTCTTTTAGGAAACATAATTCAGGAGCGGCTTAAAAGGAAGTTAAAAACATGCTAGATTCCTAAAGAATTTATATTCTCTCAGATATTCACTTATTTAGGCAAATAAATGACCAAGTGATAGAAACTGAATTGACGAAAAGAAGCAATTAAATAGTATATGAAATAATACATTGTATAATATTTTCCTACATGTGGACCATGGTCTAAATTATAAATAAAGTAAGAAGGATATTACTGGAGTATATAATTCTGTTCTGAACTTTATTTGGTTACAAAAAAGGTGCGAAATTATTTATGTATTATGTCACAGTTAAAGAATGTGCAAAAATATAGGCAGATATCAGTTCCTATTTTATTTCAAACTGAACTTGAATTACCTTTGGACCTAATCCAGGGAAATTACTTTTAAAACAGCAAAGAATCTTATTTTTGAAGTGACTTTAATCTTTTGTCTTTAGTAAATTATTAGAAAACAGAGCTGTTTTTGAGAAGAAAATGTTTTTTTATATGGTTGACTTGGATCAACCACCCATAAACTCACACACACATATAAGACAATCAACAGAGACTGTCAAATATGTAGCTGCAAAGTATCAAACTAGATAGCATTTGCTTAATAAGGATAGATTTCTTGATATAATGTGGCACCCAACATACTAACATTCATTGTGAAAATACTATCACTCAAATGACAATTTAAACATTTTCTATGATTAAACTAGCCATTTTCTAATTGATATTGTTAAATATTACTATGATTATTTAATATTAGCATTATTAAATATTAGCTAATTTCTAATATTTGAGACTGACCTACTTTTGGGGGGTACTACATTAATCATTATTTCTTCTTGAGACATTTTTTTTTTCTATTCTGTCCACAACTACTTTACTGCTTCCAAGGACTTACTTTGATTCCTCATCCCATTTTTAATATATTGAAAAGGACAAATATAACAATTAAAGCATCATACTGAAAAAAATATTCTTCTGTTTTCCCACAAAAATTCTGTATTTGCAACAGATTGAGAAGTTTCCCTCTACCTTTAACATGGAAGTAAAAACTATCTTTAGATTATAAACCATTAACATATTTTAAAAAGATTACTATGCAATTTTAGCACAAATAAGGAAAATTTAGAAGCAAAAAATATAGAATTTCTTCCTAACAAATTATTTTCCATGTTTCTTCTTGTCCTTTTTTACAGATGCATAAATTTTACACATCTACATTCATATTATACACACAATTATACTTTTATCATTTAAAGATACATAATATGCAATTATCAATGTCATATACCCTGTAAAATAAATACTGTCAATGGATATATACTATTCCAATGAGTTAATGTGCTATAATTTAACTACTCTAGTACGCAGAAAAAAGGCAAGTGTGTCCATACTTAAAATACTTAGAAGCATACTTGGTATACAGTAAGTTCTATTTAGTGCTGGCTTTCATTATTATCATTATTATTGTTATCATGCTATTATATTGTAATTATCATTGTTCTTAGAGTACAGGAAAAAAATGAAACTTGAAAAGAATACAATGAGATATAAAATATTCAAATTAAATTAATATGTATATATTCTTGTGAAATCCAAGGGAATCAACTAAAAAGATACTAGAAATAAAACTTTTGTAAGCTAGTTCTACAAAAAGAATCTATAAAAAAAACAGAATCTTTCTTTATGCGAACAATAACTCATTAAAAAACATAGTGGAAGAAAATCATAATTACATCTAACATTTACTGAACATTTGTTAAGTGCCAGGCACTGTTGTAAATATTTTAAATTTGCTGTATTTACTAATCTAACCTTCAAAACCACATTATGAGGTATATGATACCATATTTCATCAAATCTAAGACATCATTGTTAAGACTTATATCATAATTTCAAAGATGTTAAAAAATGGAAAAAAATGTGCCCTAGAATCACTAAGATACAATATTATCATTCCTATTTTATAGAAGAAACTGAAAGAAGAGAGGTTAGAAAATGTGCTCAAGGTTACTCAACATAAAAGTGGAAGCACTTTAACTTTTTCTTGTTATACATAAATAAAACCATTTTTCTAAATTTACCTTGTATCCAGAAACCTTACAAAACTTAATTCTAAGGATGTGTCTATAGATCTGCTCTACATTTTCTACTTATACAGTCATAATCTGCAAACAGTGATAACTTTATTTCTCCCTTTCCCTAACTTGTACATTTATTTTTCTTACCTTCCCCACTGGCTGAATAGAAGTGGTGATTTTAGGCACCCTTATCCTGTCCTTAAACTCAAATGAAAAGATTTCATCATTTCACACTTAAGCATGATGTTTTCTCTATCTATTGCAGATGATCATATGTTTTTGTCTTTGTCATTCTTTTAATATGGTGAATTCATTAACTGATTTTCAGCTGTTAAATAAGCCTTGCATTCATGGAATAACCCAACTTGGTCATGGTGTATTATTCATTTTATATATCACAAGTTTAATTTGATAATATTTTGTGAAGGATTTTTAACCCTATGTTCATGAGTGAGATTGATTTATAATTTTCCTACCTCTTAATATCATTATCAGATTTTATTATTTCCAAGTCTATTTAAAAAAAAATTAGACTCACGAGTCTAATGCAAACCAGTATTAAATGTCGAATCTGGTTAATGTCCTACAGGGCAGTAATATTGTAACTTTTGGGGTTATCTTTTTCTATTTCACAGAAATAATTCACATCCCTACTGGACAAAAATCTATATATTAATTAGTAACTTCATAGATTGTGGGCTTTAATCAGTAAATAGTAAGTTTATAAGTAATAAGTTAAAGTTTATTTCCTAGAGAATAAATGCTCCTTGAGTGGGCTTTTCAGCAATACTCCAGAATAACATTGAAAGGACGTGTAGTCAGTCATCCTTCCCAAAACATTTTTAAAAGAAATGTCAATTATATGTAACAGAATGTAGGTACTAACCTCACAAAATGAGTTCCCTTTTCTGTTTTCTTGAAAGGTTTCTGTATGAAGGAATCATAATGATGTCTTCCTATTAAGATTTCTGGGACTGATTATTTGTGCCTTCATTTTTTTTTTTTTTTTTTTTGCGGTACGCGAGCCTCTCACTGTCGTGGCCTCTCCCGTTGCGGAGCATAGGCTCCGGCTGCGCAGGCTCAGCGGCCATGGCTCACGGGCCCAGTCGCTCCGCGGCACGTGGGATCTTCGCGGACCGGGGCACGAACCCGCGTCCCCTGCATCGGCAGGCGGACTCTCAACCACTGTGCCACCAGGGAAGCCTTGCCTTCATTCTTTTTATCTCTATCAGTGTTGCCATGGATTATCGAGTTTAATCATTTCTGAGAACCACTTCTCTGTCTTATGTTCATATTCTATTTAATTGATTTTAAACTTTATTATTTGTTTCTTTGGGTTAAATTTCTATTCTTTAACTTATGATTATTGCTTAACTCATTGATTTTTTTTTTTAACTCATTGATTTTTTTGCCATTCTCCTTATATTATATGTATACATATTTGAGGCTATAAATTTCATTGGAAACACTGCTTTAATGTTATTTCACAATTTTGATATGTCAAATTTTTCATTAGCAATTTATTCAAAACATTACTAATTTCACTTGGGGTTTATTCTTTGTGCCATGAGTTATTTAGAAATCTGTTTAATTTCCACATATTTATAAATTTTCTAGCTATCTTTTTTTATTGTGATTAAAGATAAGTAACATAAAATTTACCATCTTAACCATCTTTAAATGTGTTGTACAGTAGTGTTAAATATATGCACCTTGTTGTGTAACACATCTCTAGAACCTTTTCACCTTGCAAAACGGAAACTCTGTACGCACTGAACAATCCTGCTTTCCTCCTCTACCCCCAGTCCCTGACATCCAACATTCTACTTTTTGTTTCTATAAGTTTGTGTACTTTAGATAGCTCACAGAAGTGGAATCATGCAGCATTTGTCTTTTTGTGACTAGCTTATTTCATGTAGTATAATGACTAGCTTATTTCATGTAGTATAATGTAGTATAATGTAGTATAATGTAGTATAATGTCCTCAAGGCTCATCCATGTTATTCATATGACGGAATTTCCTTCTTTTTTAAAGCCTTCCTTCTTTTTTAAAGGCTTTTTCCATCATATGTATATACCAATTTTTGTTATCTGTTCATCTGTTGATGAACATTTAGGTTGTTCCCACATCTGAACTACTGTGAATAATGCTACAATGAATGCAGGAGTGCAAATTTCTTTTTAAGGTCCTGATTTTAATTATTTTGGATAGATACTCAGATGTTGGATTGCTGGGCATATGGTAGGTCTATTTTTAATACTTTGAGGAAACTCAATACTTTCTTACA
Organism: Phocoena phocoena; assembly: GCF_963924675.1. NCBI lineage: Eukaryota > Metazoa > Chordata > Mammalia > Artiodactyla > Phocoenidae > Phocoena > Phocoena phocoena. Next base: position 78,791,979 of record NC_089220.1, read on the forward strand.
TAGCTGCTGCACCATTTTACATGCCCAGCAAGAGTGCACAAAAGTTACAATTTCCTTGCATCGTCACCAACATTTGGTATTCTTTCTGTTTTTTTGATAGTGGCTATCCTAATGGATGTGAATTGATATTTCATTGCAGTTTTTATTTGCATATCTTTGATAACTAGTGATGAGGAGCATTTTTTCATCTGTTTACCATTTGTAGATCTTCTTTGGAGAGATGTCTATTTAAGTCCTTGCCATTATTTAAATTGGATTATTCTTATTGTTACTGTTGAGTTGTAGGTGTTTTTATATATTCTGAATACTGGTATGGTTTGCAAATATTTTCCCCCATACTGTAGCTTGTATTCTGTTGACTGATTCCATTGCTGTGCAAGTTTTTAAGTCTAATGTTGCCCTATTTGTTTCATATTCTTGCTTTTGTTGCCCATGCTTTTGGTATCATATCCAAGAAATCATTGCCAAATGCAATGTGATGAAGCTTTTCCCCCTATGTTTGCTCTAGGAATTTTATAGTTTCAGGTCTTATGTTTAGGCATTTAATCCATCTTGAGTTCATTTCTGAATATGGTATAAGGTAAGGGTCCAAATCCATTCTTTGGCATGTGGATATCTAGTTTTCCTAGCGCCATTTGTTGAAATACCATGCTTTCCTCATTGAGTAGCCTTATCATTCATGTTGAAGATCATTTAACCATTAATATGAGGGTTTATTTCTGGGCTCTCTATTCTGTTCCATTGGTTTACATGTCTGTCTTTATGACATCACCATACTGTTTTAATTACTGTAGCTTCAGAATATGTTTTGAAACCAGGAAGTGTAAAGCCTCCAGCGTTGTTTTGCATTCTCAAGATTGCTTTGGCTATTGGAGTTCTCTGAGATTCCACAGGAATAGTACTTTCCACTTCTGAAAAATAAATGCCGTTGGGATTTTGATAGGAATTGCACTGAATGTGTGGATTGCTCTGGGTAGTAAGGGTAATTTAACAATATTAGTTTTCTAACCTATGAACATGAGATGTTTTCCCATTTATTTGTATCTTTAATTATTTTCAGCAATGCTTTGTAGTTCTCAGTGTATAAATCTTCCATCTACTTGTTAAGTTTATTCCTAAGTATTGGGTTGGCCAAAAAGTTCGTTTGGGCTTTTTCTGTAATATCTTAAGGAAAAACCTGAATGAACTCTTTGGCCAATCCAATATTTTATTCTTTTTGAGGCTATTGTAAACAGGACTGTTTTCTTAATTTCCTTTTCAGATTGTTTGTTGTTGGTGTTTAAAAGTGCAACTGAACTTGTGTGTTGATTTTGTATCTTGCAACTTTGCTGAATTTGTTCATTAGTTCTAATAATACTTTTGTGGAATCAAGGTTTTCTGCATATAAGATCATATTATCTGCCAACAGAGAAAGTTTTACTTCTTCCTTTCTGATTTGAATGCCTTTTATTTTTTCTTGACTAACTTCTCTGGTTAGGACTTCTAGTACCACATTGAACAGAAGAGGTGAGACAGGGCATGCTTGTCTTTTTCCTAATCTTAGAGGGAAAGCTTTCCGGTTTTTTTTTTATCATTGAGTATGAAGACAGCTGTGGGCTTTCACCTATGGTCTTTATTATGTTGTGGTAATTTCCTTCTCTTCCTAGTTTGTTCAGTGCCTTCATCATGAAAAGGGTTGAATTTTGTCAAATGCTTTTTCTGCATCAATTAAGATAATCATGTGGTTTTTGCCCTTCTGTTAATGTGGTATATAATATAGACTGATTTTCATGTGCTGAGCCACCATTGCATTCCATGAATAAATCTCACTTGGTCATGGTATATAATTCTTTTAATGTATTATTGAGTTCAGTTTGCTGGTAATTTGTTGAGGATTTTTGCATCAACATTCATCAGGGATATTGACTTATAGTCTCCTTTTCTTACAATATCATTACCTGATTTTCTTTTCTTGCAGTATCTTTGCCAGGGTATTGCTGGCCTCATAAAATAAGCTTGGAAATACTCCCTCCTGTTCACTTTTTTGGAAGAGTTTGAGAAAAATTGGTGTTAATTCTTTAAATGTTTGGTATAATTCTTCAGTGACACCACTAGTCCTGTGCTTTTCTTTGTTGGGAAGTTTTTGATTACTGATCCAATATCCTTACTAGTTATAGGTGTGCTTAGATTTTAAATTTCTTCATGATTCAGTCCTGATAGGTCATTTATTTCTAGAAATTTATCTGTTATTTGTAGGTTTTCCAATTTTTTGGCATATAATTGTTCATAGTAGTCTCATACTTATTACTTCTGTGATACCAGTTGCAATGTACTTCTACTATCTTTGATGTTTGTTATTTCAGTCTTCTATTCTTCTTAGTCTAGCTAAAGATTTGTCATTTTTGTTGATGTTTTCCAATAATGAACTCTTAGTTTTGCTGTTTTTTTCTATCATTCTTCTGTTCTTTACTGTGTTTATTTCTGCTTTAACCTTTATTATTTCCTTCCGTTAACTTTGGGTTTAGTGTGTTCTTCTTTTTCTAGTTCCTTGAGGTGTAAAGTTAGGTTGCTGATTTGAAATCTTTCTTTTTTTTTTTCCCAATCATCTAAAAAATTTTCTTTAGGTAACATCAGTTTAAAACATTATATAAGTTTCATGTGTACAACATTATATTTCTACTTCTGTATACAATACTGTGTGCTCACCAGCAAGAATTTAGTTTCCATTCCTCACCATACAGTTGAGCTCCTTCACCCATTTCACCCTCTCCCCCAACTCTTTCCCCTCTGGTTGCCACTACTCTTCTCTGTATCTAGGTGATTGTTTTTGTTTTGTTTAATTTGTTCATTTATTTTATTTTACTATTGAAAAAATATATTTCACATATGAGTGAAATCATATGGTATTTGTCTTTTTACATCTGACTTAATTCACTTAGCACGATACCCTCAAGGCCCACCCATGTTGTTGTAAGTGGCAATGTTAAACCAGGCAGTTACCTAGATATGAGCATAGAAAGGGGGGCACAGGCCAAATTGCAGGAAACCATACAACCTGTAAACAATGGGGGTGCTTGGGCAGAAAAAGAAAAGCAGGAACCTCCAGACTGACAGGAAACCACATATTTTGGGATGATAGTGTCCTAGAGGCAAAGAAAGGTGGGAAAAGTTGGGAATCTCCAGTGTCTGAATATAAGCTTTTGCTCATTATGCGCTCATTACAATAAAATTAGCCTTGCAGATAAGAAGCTTCCATCATGCATTGATATCATGACATCCCTCCTCCCCTTGGAAGATGGAGCTGGGATGAAAATCAGGGAGTATGACCCCCACACCCCTCCCCCCTAATGAATATTCCACCCCTTCATTTCTATGGCACATATAACTGGCTTGCCAAAGAAACTTGGGGCAGCTACTGACCTGAAACTGCCCGCTCTCCCCTTGAGAGTGTACTATCACTTAAATTAATCCTCACTTTATCTTCTTGACCTCCCTGTCTTGTCTCTGAATACTTTCTGTGATGAGACAAGAACCTACACTCCGTTGTCAGCAAGATGTAGTATATATACCACATCTTCTTTATCCATTCATCCACTGATAAGCACTTAGACTCTTTCCATTTCTTGGCTGTCGTAAATAATGCTGCTATGAACATACAAATGTGTATATCTTTTTGAATTACTGTTTTTGTATTCTTTGGGTAAATATCAGCATAGAATAGCTGGATCATAAGATAGATCTATTCTTAATTTTTGGAGAAATCTCCATACTGTTTTCCATGGTGACTGTACCAATTTACATTTTTACCTATGGTGTATGAGGATTCCCTTTTCTTTACATCCTTGCCAAGACTTGTTATTTCTTGCCTTTATGATAATAGCTATTGTTAACAAGTGTGAGATAATATCTCACTGTGGATTTGATTTGCATTTCCCTAATAATTAG